>NC_142038.1:4802256-4862256 GCF_982192425.1 Myodes glareolus | reverse complement strand
GAATTAATAGTGAGCTAAAATGTGTTATATGACTAACCTTTACATGTGTTGTGACCTTACACAATTTTTGAGCATTTGCTTGGTTCTGAATGGATAAACAAGAGAAATGTTATATCAAAAACCAAATGTGAACTTTGATTTATTTTTATAATTTTCAAATTATTAAGTCAGGATTCTAAAGGAAATTTTAAATTCATCTTCTTCAGATTAAAACTTTAAATGCCATTAAAAAGTCTAATTCCAAGCTAGTAGACTATACTTATTAAAAACTCAAATAAAAATGTACACACATCTCATTTCTAAATGAAGATAAAAGTGTCTTGAAAAGTTCGCTTTATTACCTGACTTTGTAAAACACTTCAGAGGTCTGATGGCCATGGCACATACCTTTACTCCCGGCATTCAGTAAGCAGAGGCAGGCGGATCTCTGAATGAGGCCAGGCTGGTCTACAGAGTGAGTTCTAAGACAGCTAGGACTACACAGAGAAATCTTGTCTCGAAAAACCAAAACTAAAACAGATAAGAGAACCACTTTAGCAGTGCGGCGGTGTCCCACGCCTTTACCCCCACACTTGGGAGGTAGGTGGATTTCTATAAATTCGAGGCCAGCCTGGTCTACAGAGTGAATCCAGCCAGGCTAGCCAACGATAAACAGTGAGAACCTATCTTGAAAATAAACAAATAAGCAAGAAAAAAAATAAGGCAGGCCATCACTATTTGTTTATGTTTTGAATGTGTTTTGTTCAGGATAATCTTGTAATGATTAACTGTCACTTAATTTAATATTGAGCTTGTTATAACCCTACTTTTATACTGAAGAATCTAGTCAGACATATACAACTGAGACATACTTGTATACATAAAGTTATATAATATAAATTCCTCTATTGAAGTTTCACCAGGCTTAAAAGGATGGTTAGACTTAATCATAAGATGGACTATCATTATGCTATGAAAATGAAGTTTTGGCTATACTTATTGAGACAGATTTAAAAATTTCAATGGCATACCTACATTAAAAACAAGTTAGAGAGCTGTGAGGATGGCTCAGTGATTAAGAACGTTTGTAGCTCTTGCAGAAAACCTGGGTTCAGTTTTCAGGACCAACAGGGAGGCTCACAAAAATCCCTAACTGCAACTCCAGGGGATCTGATGACTTTGTCTGACTCCTACAAGCACCAGGCTTACACATGGCTCACATACAAGCATGCTGGCAAAACACTCACATACACAAAATAAATTGCACCACTGGCATAAAATCTTACGAATGAAGCTCACATGCAGAAGCTGTACAACACTCTAATTTGACGCTGCTTCTTTCTGCCTTGAAGAAAGGAAGGAAGAGGGCGGTGGATGAGTACAACTACATAGCTAACTTTTGTCATTTACCAAAAGAAAAGAATCTGGAGCAAACAGACTACAGTTACCTCTTCCAAAGTATGTCCTACACTTTCAAATTTTTTATAATTTAAATTGAGCATTTAATGAAACAATCAAACAATTCTTATTTCCTCTACATGAGACTTTGATGCAATTCAGTCAGAATAACAAATGGCACACACACATTTACTAGAAGCACAAGAGAAAGGACGAGTTGGGTGAGACACATCTGAGTTTAAAGAGGAGTCGCTAAATTCCATTGTAATGAAAAGCAGTCGCTCTCCTTCAAAACTACGATACTGAAGTGCTCACCACTCAAAATCATTCTAGAATTAAAACACTAAAAGGCAACTAACAAGCAACATTCTTCTTTATAAACAAACACAATACAGAACTATAAAACAACAAGTTTGATTCCTAAAAAAAATAGCCTAATGAACAAATGAATATTTCAACAATCTCTAAGTTATTCAAACACTACCGAAGCACAGGCAGTTTGTTTGGAATAAAAGGCTATTTTTTAATGGCTATAATTTAAGAATGATATAATGACATACTGAGAGATGAAATGAACATGATAAAATCTTTGCCCAGTAGGGTTACCATGTAAATTTCTGCAGAGCAGTGAGCAATCACTCCTTTCCTGAACAAAGCAGCTAAAGGCAGAGAAACAACAGCCACATCAGTGCACCCACTGGGATCTTACACTGAAAATGTGACCCAGAAGACAGGTCAAAATGAGGAAACACGGGGATTTCTGCTGTAGTAACAAAGTCACTATCTAAGGACACCACCACGGTGAAACACTAATGCTTTTGGCGCGGAGAACAACTGAGTGGGGAGAATGGTGGGAGAAGAAGATGAGGAGAAGCAGGAAAGAGGAGAGAGAACGAGAAAATGCAGAGCAGCAGCAGTGAGAAACAACTGCATTCACACAGCAGACACTTTACTGAGAGCCTAGGTCATTGCTGGCCATCTCCTGCAGATGTGTGAAGGTCCATAGGTCCTGGAGAATAAAATTAAGTGTTTTTAATATAATATAATTATCTAGATTATCCAAAGAGGCTGGATTTTGAGCATTTCATTATGCAGAACACACACACACACATACACAAAACATAAACAAAAACACGTGAGCATAACCTATAGATCAAGAAGCCACAAAAAGCTAAGACTGGGAGGACAGGAGGATTTCCATCACTAAATCAGGCTCTGAAGCTACCAGTGTGGCTTCCAGTGAGAGTTGGAAGCCCTCCCGTGAGGGCTTTTACACAGTTCACCAGGGAACCCATTACTTAAGCCAAGAGTTTTGAGCACAATTTTGCCATGAACAGGTGATAATTAGCCTAATTAACAGACTAGATCCTTGTTAACTAGTATGAAAAGAGATTTAATCTCACTCATGCAGGTACCTGTCATTTTAAAGTTCTGAGCATATCAGTCATGTTTTAAAAAGTAGAAATGTTCTTGTATTTTTCCTTTTCCGTTTTAAGCATGCTCACACTCCAGGCTGCCTCTGGCACTGACAACCTACAGAAGGCATCATTTCTAGGGACCATGCTCAAAGATCTCAACCACAGTTTGCAAAGTGATTGCGTTCATCTTTCAAAAACTTTTGTTTCTGTGATGATACCTAAAAAGAAACCACAAGTTCTGGTCTAAACAAACCATTACAAAATTTAGCTGGATCTCCCCCACAATAGTCTCATAGGTCAGGTCATAAATTCGGGGAAGGGTCAGACGCTAAGTGTTTGGAGCTGTGGGACCATCAAGACCTTTGACACACTATTCACACGGCAGGCTGCATCCTCTCAGCTTCACCTCTGCACTGCTCACTCTGACTCTCGCACCAAAGCTGTGGTGCTGGAACAGAACCTTGTCGGGACCACAAGAGCAGTGTGAGAACAGGCGGGAAGTAGAGTGGATGAGAAACCTACCCTAGACTGCTCCAGCCTTTGCAAAGCTCCCTCCTCCACCTGTGTCACAGGCACCAGCGCCTAGAGGAGCCAGCATTTTCAACTAAAGGCAGAAGTCAGGCTCTAGACAAGAAGACAAGGCAGGGCAGCACGATTCTCTAGTTTGAACACAAAACTTTTTGCCTTTAGCTTGGCTATGAAAATATTGTGTTTATATAAAACAATTAAAAGCACAGCTACAAATATTGAATCAAAGATAAATGTTTATCAAATATGTTATTATTCTAATGGTATACATAATTTTAGTTAAAATGATAAAATTCATTCTGATCCTTATTTATACATTCATCCAAATGGCAGCTGACCAATTTTTAATGCCTGGCCACCGAGAACACATTCATAAAAATCTTCAGTTCGTACCACAAACAACCAATAGAAGAGCACACATTAGGGCATACTATATGTCTAGAAATAAAACATGGCATGTGTAAAGCTAGAAATAAAGAAAGACCTGTACAGTCACCAACGGAGTCTATAACTTAGCGATCAATACTGAAGTCAGGGAAACAAATAGAAAACAAACCAATACGCTATGAGGAGACTTTGTGAGAAAGTTTTAGATGTTCAGAAAAAGTATCAAAGAATAAAATAGGTAGGAAAGTTTTTGTGGATCAAGGCTGCTTTGAGCTAAGTCTGAAACAGCAGAAATAAAATCATGTTGTGTACAAGTCAGATTTAAATAGCTCTGATGACCACCGTAGGACTTTGGCTTTGATATTATAACATTAAATATCAATCATTTTCTTCTTTTATTTCCTATATTTTTTCAGCATTTGCCTTTTACAATTGTGATTATGATTTTCCAAGGAACTGAATGTGGCCTTACCCTTCCCAGATCTCACCAGCCAAACAGAATACACGTGCAAGCAGTGCACACAGGAGAATATCTGGAAGAAAACCTACCAAAGAATGCTCTCTCTGAGAATTAGGCTGGGCTAGTTTATCCATTTGGTTACATAATTAACAAACCTCTACATGCTGCAAGCTTACAGCAAGGACCACAGCCCCATTAGCTATTCCCCATTATATATTACCAAATGTGTTGAATGCTGAGAACTCGGTCATTTGCATTTCAATGAAAAAATGTACAAGATGACTTTTTTGTTATGCCAGAGTCTCACTGTGTTACACAGATAGCTTTAAATCTAGGATTCCACTGCCTCAGCTTGGAGGCTCCTTGGATTTAAGCATGAACAACCAACTCCAGTTTGATGACACTATTTTAACACAGTAAGCAATCACATTAGATAACAGATTTTACCAGTACGATCAAGAACAGACATAGATGGGAGAAAAACAACGATTTTCAAAAACAGTCAACTGCAAAATCAAATCTGGGAATGTTATTTTTTAAAAAATGTAATATTTTAAGCTGATTAATTTAGTATATTAGTAAATACTGTCAACAAAACTGTCCCTGCTTAAACACCATCCTTTGGTCCAACTGATTTTGTAAAGCTTGCAGTAAGGGCCTAACTTTACACTGCTATAACTGTACACAAAGGCTTGTCTAATACTTCATACACAATAGGCCTGCAAATGATACCAACTGCCATTTGCTAATGAGGAGCCCAATCCTGTCCTTTAAAGAACACAATTCAGCTCCTTGCAGGGGAAAGGTTCAGAGGTACCTAGGGGTGCGATAACTGGGACTTGAAAGTACTTCAAGTAGGGCTTCGTTAAGACTCCTGTGGCAGCGTCTTGGGGCCTCAAGAGGACCATATGAGTCTGTTTCTTGGTATGAGTTCAAGTCACAATTTTATGACTATAGGCATAGGACAGCTCTTCATTTAGTTCACAGTCTAGATCCCTGTGTTCTATAAACAGTGAAATCAGAAGAACTGCCTATTCTACACTGAAAGCAAGCCAGTTTAGCCAATAACCATTGCAAGATTCAACTCAACAAAGATGAACTACTGGGTACTTAGAAAGTAGTGCTAGATTTCTGAACAAGCCACAGACAGCATAGATGAACATGAATGGTTTGTGTTACAGTCACAGGAAATAAGGTTGAAACTTTTTACTATAATAGCCTTTTAGAGTCATGAACTTCTTACATCAGGACATCTAGTTCTCTGTCGGTACACATGAGTTGAGAGACAATAGCCATCAATGTTTATTACATTGCAACTTGCTGTAAGAATCAGTATGAGAATACCAGAGCAGGAAAGTTTTCACGCACTAAGTTAACATTTCTAACAACAAAGCTTGCCTGCCCAGGAATCCACCTCTCAGAAGTACTCCTGTCATGCTGGACTGTGTGTCCTAGAGACCATCACTTATTGCATAAAGATAATTTTTGTCAAGTGACTAATCAATTTATTATTATTATTATTATTACTATCATTTCCTTTATTGAGACAGGGTTTCTGTGTACCCCTGGCTGTCCTAGAACTCTGTAGCCCAGGCTGGCCTCAAACTTACAGAGCCACCTATCTTTGCCTCCCAAGTGCTGGAATTAAACCCATGTGCTACCATCGTCCAACTGGATACAAGACCTTTTCGTTTGTAAATCTGAATATATTGGACAAATTTAGAAAAGACTGGACTCTTACAATGACTATGAGATTTGCTAGAGGGAAGAAAAGTAGCTTTCCCTGTCCTGGGTGTTTTGTTGTCTGGGACTTTGTAATCGCCCTGGCCTTTGAGTCTGATGATCTAAGAAAACATCTGAGCTCAGGGGAGATTATGTACAAGGGTTGAGATAGACTACCCAGTGACCTCAGTGTTGAGTACAAAACTGACCCTTCCTAAGAGTGACACAAATATTATATTAGATTAATACGAAAACCAAGTCTGAAGAATTCTGAGGTTTTCCTGTCAATGAGGAAAAGTAGCTATCGCATTCTAACGTGCTGCACCGAGGACAGAATGACATCATGAGCTGTCAACACTGAGTGCAACTGAAGAATGCATGTATCTATGGGCATATGCACATGTGCATCTGGGGAATGTATGAATGAGGAGAATCTCTTAAAAGGAGTGGACATCAACTGCATAGTGATTTAGACTCTTTTGACAACAAAAGAGCATTATTTTAAAATTAGGTGCAAAAGAGCTGTGAATTCTTTCCACAAAAGAGACCTACAGTATTTACCCATTGCTCATCAATCTAAGTGACTGCAAAAGACAAATTTATACAGACATCTATAAATACTGCATATAGAACATTTATACTAATCTTTCAAATCTTCAACACCCCAGAAAAAGACCATGTGGAATAACACTATTGTTTATAGTATGCCTTCCAGAATTCAAAATATTAAATTAAATTTCGATCCAATATAATTAAGTGCATAAGCAAGACAACTGGAAGGACACGGGTGACAAGATAAGTTTACACTGGGCATAAGGAGAGCAGTGGGAGAGCGGAAGTAAGAACTTCACTGAAGGCTTTTTCAATTACAGACAGGGAAAGTATAAGGCAGATAATCAAACAACTGTAGAGTTTGGGGCTTTCAGATATTTGGACTCAAAGGATTTGAAAATCTAAAAATTATTAGACATAAGGGAATGATAATTCCCTACAGTTCCAAAATAGGGTAGGAAGAGCAATGAGAGTGGTAGGAAACCCAGACCTCTATAGACAGGGTCATGTACCTGGCTCCAGGCCTTAGCAGAGTTTGGGCGCTCAAGCAGGGTACACTGGGAATTCAAGTCATCAGAGAAGGCGGGGACTCTTCTATGTCTTGTACTTGTGCAAAAGCTGACAGCTAGGGCCCAGAGGTTATTTACTAAAATGAAAATCTGCATGTTTAGAGTAAGCTCGGGGTTTTGGAGGATGTAGCCCTTAGTGCTCAATCATATGAAGATTATCACCAGGCTCAAAGACACTGGACCGGCTCACATGGATACACCACCTTAGTTTTTATATCTTATTATAATTATCTACAGTACACAGAAATTTTCATTTTACTGTGACCTTCTCTAACTCTTAAAATCGACCCTATCTTTTAAATAGGTACACTGCTGTATAGGTGCATTCTCTGACAAACCCTGAACAGTTCAAGTTCATCTGCATTGGTTCTAATGTTTCATCTCTTTTGGGTCTCAGAACCATAGAGAGAAAAGGGGGGAAAAGGTTGATTGGGAAACCAATACAACTTAGTAATTTTATATAGCAAAGGCTCAAAATATGAGAAAGTACTCTGAGGAGTGGCATTTACAATGATAATTAATACAGAAGATTAAGCTGTTAAAATGAAGAATCATCAGAGAAGCACATAGATTCCACTGTGAAGCCAATTTCTCTGTGTACCTTTGTGTCTTGACTGCTCTCTTGGACTTAGTGTTTACTCTGATCAATGTGGTTGGGATAAATTAACACTAAAATACAACCCAATAATGAAACTACCATTGAAATTTCCAAAAGCTGAAAAAAAGTCATCCAAAATACTGGCAGAACCCAAATATTTTTGGGGTGCGTGCATGCACGCGTGCGCGCGCGTGCACACACACACACACACACACACACACACACACACACACACGTGACCTAATCATTTTCTGTAACAAAAACACTTTAAATCTAGGAACAGAAATTTGAAAATCTCCATTTTTCAAGTTGCTAAAGTAATACACAAGGGGTAGGTGCACCTAAGCTGAGGATACAAATCTAGCATGTGTGAGGCCCAGGTGAATCGCCAAACAAATTCTAACAAATTAGTGTAGATAGGAAAAGGTAGTTAAAAACACCACTAGGTCACTCCCCAAACTAGGCTCTCAACCATTAAACTGGAAACTCTCAAATGAAATGGGGAGAAATGGACAGGCAAGAAGCCAGGGGAGCTGCTGCCTGAGAAACAATAATTGCTTGAATTTTAACACTCTCACCTCAAAAATATTTAATTACAAAAATGGTAACAATATGAACTGTTGGGTGGCTTTCTTTTAATTTTAAGATAAAATCAATATTAGCAAGTAGACAGAGAAAAGGGTGTTGGTGTGGACGCACTCACAAGACAAGGGTGGGGATAAGCATCTCCACAGTTGATAGGACGGCGCTCACAAACACTGCCTCAAGAGACCAGAACTGAAAACAGAGGGGAGGGGGCGCATGTCCTCATCTGCAAGCTGCTTCACAGAACAGCTGGACTTTGTGTTGTGCACCTCCAGACCTTTTTATACCTTGTATAATAAGTTTATAGCGATTACCCCTATATATCTTCAAAACTAATGTGATATGAAGAACTAAGGAACATTACATCTATGTCTTAGAATCAGGAGAGGTGGAAGAAGAATTGTCAATAAAGCACAGGTAAAGAAAAACTGGGATGATTTCCCCAGGGGAGCCACCAAAGCGAGACTGTTAGGACGCCTGAATTACCGTGTAGAAAAGTCTCCAACCAAATGTGAACTTTTAGCATAGATTTGACTAGGGATAAATTAATATTGTGAACAAGAAATAGCAACAGAAAACAAGCTATGCAGGATATCCTTTAGAATCTATGTATTAATCTTATCACAATGTTTTCAAAGCTCTTGACTTGAAAATTTGGATAGTTTGAATCTGATAGTTACAAAACCAATTAAAAGTTGATCATATGAAGGCCAACATTATGCAACAAAATCAGAATTTTAATAGAGTGCAATATAAGTGTGTTTTGAATTTAGGCAGCCAGACAAACAAAATAAAGACAACTATAATTTTACGAGCAAAATAGCTAAAATGCAATTACATGTTTATGTCAAAAGGTTAATAAGAGCATTTCAGATTCAACACATTTTTTTCTTTAATCACTGTTGCCAGGCTTCTTAGGACAATAGCTGGCAGACCTCAGATACATCTGGACACTGTGTTAAGGCAGTGCAGCATCTCAAGACAGGCATCTACAGGGCCAGAACAAGCCCAACTCCCCACTACAAGTAGTACTCCCTTGGAAAGGTCAGAATAAACGCAGTTTCAGTGATCCTAAAATAATGCCACAGAGAAGTGGGGTTACTTACTTGCTTAAAATAATCAACTTGCTTTTTGGAGCCCATTCCCTATGGTGGGATACCTTGCTCAGCCTTGATATGGTCCTGCCTAAAGTTGGAATCCCAGACCTTGTTGACTCCCCAAGGAAGGCTTTACCCACTCTGAGGAGTGGATGGAGGATGAGAAGAGGGGAGGAGCGGGAGGAGGCAAAAGAAAGGCATGGGGAGCTGGGGTTTGTATGTAAAATGAAAAGTAAACGTTTTAATAAAAAATATGAAAAAAGTAATAGTATGTGCAACCATTATTTACAGTTAACAAAGAAGCTAATTATCAGGTTAAAATGACGATCTTAATAAGAATATAAAACAACCTAAACAATCTTATAGAAATTTTAAAGAAAATCTCTAAAACTGTACTGCTTAGACAGTGAATATAAAAGAAAATGCTATTCACATTAGTAATTAATAAAATAAACAGCTTTGTAACATGGGAAGTTGTTCTAGTCTCACTGAATGCATGGATAAAGACACTAACTTCATATTTATCCCAGTAGAATGAAAAACGTATGTTTGAATATAAAATAGGAATTTATCTTCAAGAATAAGATTTAAAATAAAGAATAGTTATCCCCATTTATCAAGTCATTCGTAATCACAGTAAGGAACTAAAAAATAAACTTATTTTATAAATTACAAAGAAATCGTATAACAAACACAAAAGCCCATGAAATAGCTGTAGATATGAAATTATATATCTAACAGAAAAATTTAAATAAAATATTGCCTTGGGATAAGTATTGTCAGAGCTTACTGATATTATAGCATATTTATTCTTAGAAGTTATAATTAGATATGATATAATCTATTCATTTACTCAAGACACAAAATAACCAAGCTAAATAAAGCTATTCCTTCCCGAAACATGTTGTCTATTGCTTCAGCTCGAAGCAAACCTTGAGTGAATTCCTCTGAATCTTCCTGCCAATCAAAGAATGGCTGACTGACATGAGCAGACCCTTATCTGTGCCTCTATGTGTAGCGCATTCTGCCAAGTGAGGCCACTGCTGTGCCGACAGAAATGAGTAGATTATTACAGTAACTAAGAGCAAACTAAACATTTAGATTTTTGCAAGGACAGATTTACACACTGTCTGTCAGATAAAGCACAGGAGGCTGCTGCTTACACAACAAAGTGTGCCTGACAGCTTTCTCCCAGGTTTAGTATCTGATTACATAAACAGGCCATTCCCCACCATAAAGACTGATACAGTCTGTCTGAGTTTAAAGTGCAGTTTCAGACTATCAGCTTTTCTGTCTCGTACACTAGGAGGATTAACATCAGAGGACTTGCTAGAGGGCCAATCAGCTTTTCCAATCCCAGAATTCTCAGACATATGAGAACTAGTGGACATAACAGATATAAACATATCCTGAAAGGTAAATGCTTTCGGGATATTTATATGTATGTATCTGTTGCAATAGCTGTAAGAGAATTCAGGAATAAAACAGTATAAGTTAAGCAAATAATGTTATTTATAAAATTAAAAGGAAACATGGCCATACAAACTATTCATGCATTACTGTTCTTATAGCTGCCATCCCATAAGGGATACAGCAATGATTGAGGACAGTCACATCGATGTGGAGAACCGGGATGAAATGATGTTTAAAAGTTACTGCCACTACTGGGACTGAACGAGGACGTGGTCCAACCAGATTCTCTGAATGTGGCTGGCCCGGAGCCTTTTTGAAAAGCCATTGACAATGACACTGGGACTTGCTTCCTCTGCATATACTGGATTTTGGCGCTCCAGTCTGTTTGGACTCTCACCTTCCCTGGACCTGGAGGGAGGGGGGAGGAACTTGAACTTCCCACAGGGCAGGAAACCCTGACTGCTCTAGGGGATGGAGAGGGAGGAGGAGAGGGAGTGGGGGGAGTGGGAGGGTGTTGGGAGGAGGGGCTGAAATGGAAACTTTTATAATTTAATAAAAAAAAAGAAAATAAAAAGTTACTGCCACTAATTAATATCATTGTTTCCCTTCCAGGATACTAAAGATAATTCATAGAGCCAATGCACCACTATCTATGAATCAGAAATATGGCTCAGAGTATTCTATAGCAGCAATACAGTTGTTAGCAAAAATACTCATATGTATAGACAATATGAGCTTGCCAGAAATTAAAGATTCAACTTTTGATTAAGCAATAATAACAGCAATAATAATGGTAATAATAGCATTGCGGTTCTGCAGTTTAGTGGAAGCCCAG
Organism: Myodes glareolus; assembly: GCF_982192425.1. NCBI lineage: Eukaryota > Metazoa > Chordata > Mammalia > Rodentia > Cricetidae > Myodes > Myodes glareolus. Next base: position 4,850,715 of record NC_142038.1, on the reverse strand, counting down.
TTACAATTTATGCTGGATGATATTTTAGTTACATAATAATTGCATTCTTTCCAGCAAATACAAGCACCTGACTTTCATGCAAATGAAAGCATTTAAGGTAGCATGGCTGATTTACACTTTTTTTTTTTTAAGAAGAAAAAATAGGCAACAGTTACAGGAAGACATTACTGAAAAATCTGAGCTCCACCTCGGAAGAAACCACTTCTTTCTTGTTTTTATTGGTCCTACACTATTTGGAAGCTGTTGATTGGAAAACATCCTGGGTATCTCTACTAATAACTGAGGAAAACAATTGCCTCTTACCCATTTCCTCAGAACCTGACCTGAGGGTCTCCTGGGAAGGACATAGACAAGCAGGGCATACAGCCCATATTCACAGTACGTAAAATTGGATGGAGAAGAGAGACATACACAGAGAGACTATGCTTCAGAGTAATAATTTTTTCTTTTTGCAGGTTCAAATGCCAGTCTACACTGACATGAACGGCCACATTCTTGAGACAATGCTCTGTCACACAACTCTACACTTCCTCTTTAACTGTCAGCCTAGTTCTTAAAAACCCATCTCAATCGGACGTAATGATTTTGTCTTTGTGAAGCATATGCCTAAACCCTGCACACATAAACCAAGAATTTATCTAAAAATCACCTGTCCTTTCCAACCCTTCTCAGAGATAACGTGCAGTTTAAGTGGTCTTGCCGCCTAACAAGCCGTGCGCTCCTCTTTTCCGTCTGTCTTGTCACCAGCACATGAGGACGGTTTGAGAGTTGCAAGGGTGAGCTACTTACAATGGCAAACAAGCAGAAGTCACAGACACAATATTATTCCTAGGGATTCCAGCTGTAACTTTCAAACATTCATAGCAGACGAACCAGATGAAATATGTTGCTTCAGGTCAGCCCTGATGGATACCTCAGAAATATCGACGTTATTGCTTTTATTTTATTACGGACCACACTTCATAAGTGCATACTACGGAGCACAATAAAACTTCACCACACTGCTTGAGTACTTATTAAACAGGTCAAGAGTTACTATAACAAATAACTTATTCTCTAGGTCCATTAATAACATATCTTGTCACTCATATAAGAAAAACTGGGTTTTTTTTGTTTGTTTTTTTTTTTTTTAGGATGAAATGGCATCACTGGGAAACACACAATGCTGTGAAGTCCTTTGTATACCTTAGTCTTCCTTTCTGAATTCCTACCTTTACTGCTAGCTTGTGCCCAACAATTTTGAAAGATTCATGGGAAATCCATATTAATGAATAAAGTGAAAAATAAGGAAACCAGAGGCAACAACCAAAAGTCCACTGCAAACCTGTGAGCCTTCTGAACAGCTGGGTCACCAACAGCACAAAAGGTCCACGGGAATAGGCACCAAAATCCTGGAACCTTCTATTCTTTGAAAGGCTTCATTAGTTTACATGGAACAACTTATGGAGGTGACGTCATCCAACTACATTAAAGCAGAAGGACAGTTCTGAGGCCATTATAGAGTCAATGCTTTCCGCAGACAGATCAGCTCGCGGTGAGAACACCACAGTGACAGGCGAGCACACAGGGGAAGGAGGGTAAAAGGACCTGGCAAGAACAAACCCAAGCCAGGAGCGTACGTGGGCCTACGGGAAAGTTCTTTTGGACGTGAGAGTGGAAATGAATTCTTTAAGCCCAAAGAAAACATGACCAAAAATTTTCATTACACCTTTTGTTTGCAAGAAAACAAGGTGGGAAGTGGAGAAAAGGATAAAAGAATGACAAGTTAACCAAGATAATACCAAGAAAATTAATGACTCCATGTGCAGGGATCATAAAATGCAGTTGCTATCTACAGAAAATATAAGTAAATATAATCAAACAACAAAATTATGGAAAATGACTCCGTCAATTCTCTCATGAAGCTAGATGAAGATTTTTAAAAAATGTATTTGACGTGTTTTTTTAAGCAAATAACTAATATTTGTCCAAGTGCTTCTCAAGAAGTTATTATTCACTTGCATCCCAGGAATCAAAATATCCAGCAGCACACATTTCATGAGCTGGTACCTAACAGGTGTGAGATTAATTGAAGGAATTAGTAGAAAGACGGTTCTTCTTTCTTTTGATAAACAGAAAGTTTGAGCGTATCTAATACTGAGAAATATAAAGCATCCCAAGAATGACTACAGTCCAGAAGGTTTTCTCCAGAAATTAGCAAAAACAAATTATTCACAGATTACATGAATCAATGCTGCCTTAGTCATCTGAAGCAGGTCTAGTGTTAGCATCTGATATGCCTACAGATAGTCATTGCTGCGGGTGCACATGAAACACTGTAATTGGTTTAAATCGGCCTTGCCCATCTGTCTTTAATACTCTTATTACAAGGCAGTAAGCAGAGAACTATTAGAGCTGCCGTATAAGCTGTAAGATCTTTACCCATTCTTAAATCATTTAAAAATAATGAGAGCTTTAGCCTTTATCTAATTAACGAGTGCCTTCTTTGAATTAGAAAAACTATATCATTTAGCCCACGGTTGTTTAGTAAATTGGCTTGGTGGCATGGAAGCTAATCCAGGGTAGCAGTCCCAGGGTCTTAGTGCTGGCTTCTTATTACGTGAATTATAATTCAATGATCACCTTAGATCATGGGCTATTCATAAATCAGAAGCCTGACATCAGATGAAAAATTGTATTAATATATGAAACTTATTATATAGTACAAACTGCTCTCTTGATAAATTACATTGTTCAAACTTGACAATGATTGCATTTAAAACATTATTCCTGTTTGCTGTTTTACAGACTGAAACCTCTTCATGAAAAATTTACAACGCTCCTCTGTGTTTTGGAGTCAGAGGGCAATCGCAGCAAATGGCGACAGGCCCATCCTTTAGATCTGCTGCAGCAGCTGAGGTAGGGCGAGGGCCTCGGCCGCCTCCCAGGATCTCTAGTTCGCCTTATGAAGACACTAATTGCCCTCACCAGCAGAAGCACTGGAAATAATAAAATTTTAATTTCAGCTTATTGGATTGCTTTCTTCTCCTATGTAGGTGTTCCGGAGAAATTTACAGTCATAAATGTTTCACAGAAATTTATAGCATGAGCAAAACAAAAAAAAATAAAAAATAAAAATAAAAAAGGGGAAAGCCCATGAAGTTGAATTTGAATCGAGGCTGAGCTCCTTAGACTATGCGCTATGACAAATGCTTTTCGCCAAGGCTGACTGGGTAGCTCAAGCTGTAGTTCCATATTATTTACATTAATTACATGAAGGCTGCTTTGTTAATGGTACATTCTGGTGTGGGTCTCAGCATGATATGCTAATGACCTAAGAAAAATCTGCATCTCCAATATTTATGATAATTTGTAGTAGAAAATAGGGTTGCTTTATTTCTTTCTTCTCACTACAAGAAAAGTCAGTACAGAACAATTTTATTCTAAAAAGAAAGAAAAAAGTTCTGATCATCAAGACATTTAAATTCTATACACAAAGGAAAGACTCGAAGTGAGGGTGTTGTCAGGGACCGTGACAGAGTGCTGATGTGTCAGCTCTCCACACGACTTTCAGGTTGAACTGAAGAGGAGAAAGCAAAACCAGGAAGAGTGACTTCCACCACCAAATGTCTTCTGCTTAGTCTTCTGGCCTCCTTTCTGTACAGCAACATGAACAAGACACGAGAGAAGCTTCAAATAAATACACTTATTGCCCAGTAAGTTGCATTTATAATATGAAAGCTTAGGACATATTTGCTAGAATACACTTCTTATTTCTATAATACTACATAATTTTGGGAAATTTAAGTTAGGATCACATATTCTCCAAGGATTAGAAATAATAATATGCATTAAATATTAGCCTAATTTATAAATATTATTTTATTATTTATTCTTATTTAATTATGGATCAGATTTTGAATACCATTTTCCAGCAGTAAGAATTAACAAAGCACATATGATTTGGCATACTTATTACAGATTAATAATGCCTGTCAGAGCAAAAGTTCTTATGAATGTATCTAGCCTATGACTATAAAGACTCTTGGGAAAACCTACAGAGAAGATGCCTTAAGAGTATTGTATGTCAAACCCGAGTACAGATTCTTAGGCTTCAGTGCAACTGATTACAATCTACTAATGGAGAACTTGCCGTTTTTAAACTTATCACCAGTTCCTAGGTTTCTATGATAATACAGATTTCTTTAAAAACAGGAATAGGGTGTTGTAAAAGAGAGGGAAACTGAAAATGATAAGACTAAAGAGCCTGCTGTGAGACAATGTATTTAAACAGGACAAGAAGTTGCACCCATGAAACCTCAACAAGATTGCCTCAAACGAGACCTGCACAGTAGTGCCACCAGCTGCCATACACGAGGGAAACCCTACAGAGCCCACCCTGCGTGGAACTCTACAGGCCATTAACAGCTGCGGAGAAAGGGAGAATCCGTTTTCCTGAGAGGTTACAAGCCCAATAGGTTAGCAAACCCCAAGAGATAAGCCTTAGACACGTGTACATACACAATATAACATGAACTCAGCAAGTTATAGTTATGTATATACTTAAGAATAAATAAAAATAATTTTAAAAGGAGAGGTTATGAATAGGAAAGAAAGTGGAAGGCGACATGGGAGAAGTTTGAGGGATAAGAAGGAAGGGTAGAAATAATGTAAATAGAATATTCATAAATAAAATTCTAAAGTAAAAGTATTGATAGAAATCATAAAAACTTTAAGAAAAAAAGCAACACTTCCTAAGCTACAAACTCCACAAGTTTGTAAGGTTTAAACCCAGCAAGAATGACAAAAATCAGGTTTTATGTCTTAAATTGTTGGAAGTGCTTGGTCTGAGGATTATCCTCGAAGCTGTGTTCATGGCAGCCATTTGTGCGCAGTGTGTGAGTTCAGCTCTACTGTAACTGGAATGTCATAAGCAAGAAAACAAAAGTCTCCACGAGATAAGAGGGAGACTGGGTCCCATTTCAGGAAGAATCTAACAACTGCGGCTCAGATTCTGCTTGCCTCAACGAAGAATGATACAATGACTCTTAGGTTTTATATTAGACATTTAAATCCACAAAATGAAAAATTGTGTTTTCTTTGAAATTATCAGATTGTGTTAAATTAAAAATAAAAAATGTCCAATGTTTTTATCTCCACATAGGTAGGTTATAATTTTGTAAGAGGAAGAGACATTTCTGAGAAAATACTATGATCAAAGACCTCACGAACTAATTCAACAAAATTCATGATTAAGAAAGGAAATAGAAGTGCCTTCGTGTTCATAAACTTCTAGATAACAGTAAAACAATTATTTTGACTCCCCCTGAAGGCTTTAGTCATAAAACTACCTTACACCTCCTGCACCAGGGACAGACAGAATCACTTACAACACTGCCCAGGTCAGACTGATCTAGAAAGGAACCTCATGGACAAGGCTGAGCCAGTACGGGCTTACCCACCCACCTTCTACCAAATATGGACGCACTACCAACAGTCTACCAAATAATAAATTCTGACAAAACATGAATTTAATCTGTGAAACAACTTCCACTGACCCCAAAGAAGTACTGACATCTCTAACAACTAGTTGAGTCTAGTCCTTTCCCACTGCTGTGTGATACCTTGTTTTTTCCTAGAACTCTGTAAGGGTCAGTAAGCCTTTCTTCTGTACATCAAGATCGAACTACTGATACACTGTATTTTTAGAAAGATAGCTGGGTTAAAAAAAAAAAACCTCTAACTACACAGATGCAAATGAGTCAAATAACGATGACAAACTAAAGCCATGAAAAGACAAGTAGATGGTTTTGACAGAAAGTACCATGTGGGTGAGGTCGGATTATTCCTAACCAGTTAAAAAGCTGGAGACATAGCGCAATGGTAGAGTTTACTAATATGTGAGAAAATGGGATCCAGCTCCAGTACTGATAAGGAAAAAAGAAAAAAGAACCCCACAACAACCTATTAATTTCATGAAAAAGAACAAAAATTCTATTCAAACCAGTATTTTGAGTAATAAAACCTCTTTGTGTGGTGAAACAACCAATGGTCTCCATCTCAAAAGGTCTCTGTGACTCAGAAGTGCAGGATGTAGTCTTGGTGGCAAAACATAATCACATATAAACACATGCATCAAAAATAAAATCTTCTCTTTCAGGACACTGTTTCAATAAAACAGAGACCTTCCAGCGATTTATTCTATGAAATGTGTAGATCATAAAAGTATGCAAAAATCACACTATTTAAAAGTTGCTGCAAAGACAATAACAAAGGAGCTAGCAGCATCCATTGCGGGCACTCTGACAAATCAGATACAGGAGTCACTCCTTCTACAGTACAAAAGACAGTGAAGCATTCATAAGTCCTTTACTTTCCTAGCCCATGAAGGTGGAACTTCTCAGTGAGAACAGGCACCAGTCACCAGGATTTACATGTGGACATTAGTCATAACCCTTTTTCTCAGGGTTCATAATTAGGATTAAATTATGGTATTAATTAATATGACTAATTACTAAAGAAAAGGTTATCTATGAAATTACATAATAAAAAACCCAGAATTTACAAGATTTAGAAAAAATAATGAATATATTTCATATGTGAAATATTTTTATTTTACCATCAATTGATTATCCTGCCACAGACCTTGAAAATATCCCTAGTGATAGAAGGTGACTGGTCCTTGATAATGACTCAGACAGTTTCTTCAGATCAGCCGTTCAGACTCCATTCGGCTCAGCACTGCACAGTGAGTGGGCGGGGAACCTGAGCTCAGGACCTTACTTTTCTCCATGGGGTGAAAGAGGATGGAGTGAGGAAGATGCAAAGGTGTCCCTGCCCACCTCCTTTCCCATATTTCTCACTAACTTCCAGGGTTTAGAAGATTGTTAGAAAGCAAAAGGAAACACTTTCCTAAAACTATATTGTTATATTTCATACAAAGATGTACATTATCTATATTTTTAATTCAAATGCTAAGAGATAACTGCTTTGAATTTAAATGAGAAATGTTAAAATGATCTTAGTTTGATAAATCTGGCTGGCAAGTTAACAAAATAGTGGCATAATCCTTTCAAGTAAATAATATTTTCTCTCCTTAAACACTTGCAGATTTTCTAGTGATTCATTTTTATACACTTGAAAAGTTAGTACAAAACGAGATTAAATCCACAACAAGCACAGGTGAGTGTGCGTGTGTTGTGTTGGCATTGAGTGTGCGAATGTGCCCAAGTATAGACTTTAAATCTGAGAAAGGGCTGGGCTGTTTGGTGACAGTGTAGGCACCCGTCAGTTCTGCAGAAACAAGTCCCTACAGGACAAGTGGGGACGAACTGTGACACGGCCATGTGGCTACAACCTGCTTCAGGTGCATGCACACTGACCTCTGCTGCGGTCATTCTCTGGACAGTGACAGTTGAGGGATCCCTTGCTCCGGATGTCCTAAAGGTTTGATAACTTGCACATGCCAATAGTTCAGAAAAAAATCCAAATGATGTTTAGAATACTTTCAACATTTTGTTCTGTATTGTTCACTCTTGGTGATTGTGTCCTAAATAATAAACTGTGGCCTCTGGCGATTTTTCTCAGAATGCTTATGATGAGAACTCATTCATCTAAATCTGCTGGCCAATGGAATAAAATAAATCAAGAATTTCCCAAATATAACAATATTTGTGTTCACTAGATAATTGATGATGGCTGCTGCACTAATTAAAACCCATCTGAGTTTCATTAATCTTGGTCACCAGGACCAATTGCCATGCACCACACCTCATGGAATAAGCTTGCCCTTGCACTCCGGTCACATTCAGGTGGGCCTCTCTCATGATAGTGTAAAACACTTCAATTTAAAATGTGTATCAAGAACATGTAAACGTGCAGGCATTTGGACATAGTTCAAATGGTCAGACTACAAAAATTAAAAATAGTAGAACGTATTATGAATATTTCTATCTTGTGTGCTCTATTTAACATGCCAGTCACGTGTTCTCATAAACCTAGCAAAAAGCTGGAACTTATGCTAACAAGTGTGGCTTCACAGCACATTGTTAGGTGTAAGTGCATTGCAGGAACAGAAGCAGACCGGGGGTGAAGAAAACAGCACCCAGCTGACCGGGAACTAAGATGGCATTTCTTGTTAGCAAGGTACACATGGATCCCTCTATAGCTTTCCTGGAGCAGCCAGTCTAGGATACACACCTGAGTTCTGCATGCTGCTTCACTAATCCACAAGAGACAAAGGCAGACCATGGCCACGCCACCTGCACACACCTTTACATGGAAAAGGTCCTCTAAGAAACTGAAGAGACGTGGTCTCCATTTATCCCTCAAAATGTCACTCTGCAGCACAGCTCCCGTCACAGATGAACACTACCATAAGAAGAGTGAACTATCTCATCCACAGTCACATAAGAAGTGACACCGTAGCAACCCAACAAATCCCTGTGTAGTTTCAAATCCAGGCTTTGGCATCTTCGGATGAAGCACTCAAGAGTCTTTAAGATCGTATACTCTAAACACTTACATCACACCTACAGCCCTGCCCCAGGTTCAGCTTGCCTCAGAGTCCTTCTCTCAGGTGATGGAGGTTACAGACAGAAACACAAAAATCTAAATGCAGCCAGAAGCCTTCCCATATAACAAGGCAGAGGGAAAGGATACAGCAACTATGGAGATGCTGGAAACAGGAATAGTGGGTAGGCTGGGAAAACATGTAGTAAGCTTACCACATAACTCTGATGTTCAAAAGTCAAAAGCTTATGATCTTGGGAAAAAGGAAAGCTTAGACAAGGTAGTATTTATATAACAAATCCCTAACAAAGATGGTTATAAAATGCTTTATTAGCTATAACTGTATTTTCTATAGCTTTTTCTTATTTCTTAAAAGAGTAAATATTATGTTCATGAAAACTGATGAGTGAATAGCTAAATTCTGGTAATGGTAATGAAATTCAGAATATTTTCTCATGACAAAGTATCTCACAAATGTGAACACATGTACTTAAAAAGAAACCACAACTGAGAGCTCTGAAGATTCTTCAACACCTTCCCAGCACTAGACAGCTTCACTGATAATCAAGTTTCTCTGCAAACAAATATGTTTTTTCTTCAAATCGTTAATGATATTTCTTTATATCTGAAAGTTCAGAATTACAAGCCAGAGCTCAATCTCAACATCTGAAACTCATTTTACTATTAAGTCTTCTTGGGGTCTTCAAAAATGAAATCAGATGATTGTTGAGGGCAGGGTATAACGCTGCAGGTTCCTGGATGAGCTGACCTCAGGCTGAAGTATTAGAGAGTTTGGAGAGAAGTTTTCTGTAGGAATTTTAAGATGAGAAAGCAAGAAGCACTACGAGTTTGAAGAGGCTGTTAAAACCTAGCTAGAGAAGCCAGTCAGGACACATGCACATAAACGGTACATGCGAGAAAGCGAGGTGTCACTGGCTGAAGGTGCCCTGTAAGAGAGGAGGATGAGAACGGCTCCTTTCACAGAACAAACATAAGCACTCTAAGTGAAAGGTAATAAAGAGACTAACGTAGAGATTGGGAACAGTACAGAGACACGCAATGCAATCTGACAGCAAACACACACCCTACAGTGTCAACTTTCCCGTCATTAACTTTATGACAGGGCTGCCTTAAAAATACCAGGGTGGGGGGGTGGGGGGGTTGCCGGACAAACTGTCTCCACTGAGTTTTCCACTGGCAATTTCCTCCTAATTTTGTCAAGAGGAAAAGGAAAGAGGAATTAAAAATATGTCATCAGCTTAAAAACAACGACAGCAATTACAATGAAAGCTTCATACTTGATGAGTAAGTCAGTCAAGTAATGTAAGTCAAGGACTTCGGCATAGAAACCAGAAGATCCAGGATGGCAGAGCTTTGAGGTAGAGGACACTAACAGGGGACATAATCAGATGTAAATGTAGGAATGGGATCCCCTTAAATCTGGTCCCAAGCACACACCTGCCAGAACCACACTTCATAATTTTGTGAGCTATTTTCCTTTTTTAAGTCCTACTAAAGAATATTTTAAAATTAACTTTAAATGTAATTAAAATTAATCACTGCAAAAGAAAAAATTGAACTTCGAATGGCCAGAAGACACTTAAGGTCATGCTCAACCTCCTTAGCGATCAGGGAAATGCAAATCAAAACCACTTTGAGATACCATCTTACACCTGTCAGAATCGCTAAAGTTAAAAACACCAATGATAGCCTATGCTGGAGAGGATGTGGAATGAGGGGAACACTCATCCATTGTTGGTGGGAATGCAAACTTGTGCAGCCACTTTGGAAATCAGTGTGGCGGTTTCTCAGGAAACTGGGAGTCAACCTCCCTCAGGACCCAGCAATTCCTCTCTTGGGAATATACCCTAGAGATTCCCAAACATACTACAAAAGTGTTTGTTCAACTATGTTCATAGCAGCACTATTTGTAATAGCCAGAACCTGGAAACAGCCTAGGTGCCCCTCAATAGAAGAATGGTTAAAAAAGGTGTGGAACATATACACATTAGAGTTTTACTCAGCGGTAAAAAATAATGACATCTTGAATTTTGCATGCAAATGGATGGACATAGAAAACGCTTTACTGAGTGAGGTAAGCCAGACCCAAAAAGAGGAACACGGTATGTATTCACTCATAAGTGGATTCTAACCATAATTTAAGGTCTTTGAGCCTATTATTCGTGATCCTAGAGAAGCTAAATAAGAAGACGAACCTGATGAAGATTATTTACCTATCCGCCAGGAGGTAGGAAATAGTCAAGAGTCCCAGGTAACCTTGGGTGCATGGGGGGGGGGTGGGAGGGTTGTTGGAAGGGGAGAGGGTTAGAGAGAAGGGAGTAGGGGAGGAATGGAGAAACTCGGCTGACCGAGATGGGGGGAAGGGAGGAAGGATGAATGTGGGATCAGGGAAGAATATATTTCAACTAAGGGAGTCATTTTAGAGTTTACAGGAAACTTGATTATATATGGGATCCCAGGTCCAAGGAGAGATCCCCAGATTGTTCTCTGGACAGAGGAGGGGGTTCCTGAACCGGCCTTGGCCCGTGACCATACTGATGAATATTTTGCTTATCACCATAGATCCTTCATCTGGCGTTGGATGGCGATACAGATCGAGGCCCGCGTTGGAGCACCGAACTGAGCCCCTCAAGATCCAAATGAGGAGCAGAAGGAGGAAGAAAATGACGAAGGACTGCGAGGGATACTATCACCCACTGATACAAGGGGTCGGATCTAATGAGAGTTTACCAAGGCCAGATGGACCGTGACTGAACGAGCATGTGATCCAACCAGATTCTCTGAATGTGGCCGGATTTTCTGAATGTGGCTGGCCTGCAGTCTTTCTGAGAAGCCATTGACAATGACACTGGGACTGGTTTCCTCTGCATATACTGGATTTTTGGGATCCAGTCTGTTTGGATGCTCACCTTCCTGGACCTGGAGGGAGGGGGGAGGAACTTGGACTTCCCACAGGGCAGGAGACCCTGACTGCCCTTGGGGACAAAGAGGGAGGAGGAGAGGGAGGGGGGAAGTGGGAGGGCGTTGGGAGGAGGGGCGTAAATGGAAACTTTTTATAATTTAATAAAATTACTTTCAAAAAAAAAAAGAAAAAATTGATTATTAAGTCTGAAATGCCCATGTACTTAACAGCAAAATACCCTTAAAAGAGCACTGTCATAAAATATATAGAAGAACAACATCAATAACAAAAAACCCAAAAACACAAGGCCGTTGGTGTAAACATCTTTGAAAAGTATTTCAATATTATTCAAAAGTGGTCAATTTCTTCAGGAACACTGTGACATTCCTCTCAGAAGACAGTAGCCAGTTCCCTAGATTGGGAACAGGAAGGAAGGGATGGCAAGAGATGACTCCCATTATATCTGAGTTGGGGGGATTTTAACTGTGGAAAATGTGTAAAATTTCCAGAGACAGAAATTTCTAGATAATATAACCATATTCTTGTTTTACCAAGATTCAGAAAATGGTACTACCCAAAATGCTTTAATTCCCTTTTTCAGTGGTGCTAGAGTTAACCTCATGGGCGTGTTCATGTTCAATATGCACAAACAGCTGGATACAGTAGTGTCATTTGTGATCTTGGCATTTGGGAAACAGAGGCAGGAGGAAGGCAAGTTTGAAGACCTGCCTTAAATGAAAATAATGGAAAGAAGGGACAAACAAATACAAACCAACAAAAACCACACATACACCCAAAAAAAAAAAAAAAAAAAAAAAAAGATCTGCCACTGAGCTGCTGTCCTGGCCTCTTGGTTTATTTTTAAAAGCCAGCAGGTCCTCTTTGATTCCTTATCACACCCCAAAGCATTTACCAGTACAGCATGAAACTTCCGACACTGAAGAGCTGCAAGGGTGTGTGTGTGTTGTTAGGGGTCAGTAATTATTTTACTTAAGTTTTAAACAGCTACCATTAGAAGTTCCCTGGCTGACTGGCTGAGACCTCATTTACAAGTGGCTTGGGTTATTTTTATTCCTATTAATAACCCACTTAAAAATTCAGTTTGATAGTTCATCTATTTTAAATTTATTATATTCACCTCTCTCAGCTTTCAGTGGATTTTTTTGTACTCTGATATTACTTATTTTCTTTATACTTTTAAAAGACCCTTAATTCAAAAGTGAAAGCATGTAAAAGAATTAATCCACGCTATTTTGTTTAATCTCACCTTTTACTTATAAAATTGTATTTCAACTTTTAACATTCACTTCAAATATAATACCAGCTACTCACCAGCCTATGTTTGCAGTGCTACATTGCAATGCAGTAGCATATAATATTAACTTGCTATAATTATTTAGTTCTAGCTAAAATAAACAAAAACCAAATAAAAGAGGAGAACTCTCATGAATCCATCAAAGACTACTGAATTCTACAGACTTGCTTTAGTAGTAGCCCTCACTTTGAAGGAAAGCAGGTAACTTCTTCCTGTGTGTTCTGATGAAAATCACGAGTTATCAGAACTTTCGTAAATGTAAAGTTGTAGAAACCAGTTATTATTACTGGTTTTGAGCCAAAAAGTCTCAACAACTTAGCTGGTATTTAACCAAAACTTAAAAGTACATTTAAAACATCAGAAACTGGATGGGCAGGAGTACAGCCTCACCATCATTTCCCAGTGCATGCATTTTTTTCTAATAACTACTAGAAATTTCAGGTTAAAATGTTGCAAACTAAGATTGACTAAAATTGAGTAAAATTCTTGCAAACTCCCTGGGGTCTGCTCTGCCCTTCTGGTCTTCTTCCACACCTGGCACCCTGAAGGCAGCAGCACGTCCTGCCTCTATGTGGGTCACAGATGGCCCGAGCCACACGCCGGATTCTGGAGTCATCAATCAGGATCACTTGGCTCTTCTTCCTTCTGGTATTCTCTTTCAGAACTTGCCTCTCAATCATCCCTTGGAAGACTATGTGCCCTTAGTCTCTGCTTACCTGATTTCCATAGTCTATTTAGGGCACACCAGCACAGGCTTGCTTAACATTGAAGTGTCCTTATTGGCTTCTATTCAAAGCCACATCCTAGCATACCCTCTGGACCTACTCACATTCTGTAAGAGTAAGAAAATAAAAATACATTTTCTAACCTTTTTCATTTATAAAGTTAAATCCAAAGATAAGTTCTATGTGGATAATTTTAAATAGTAATAATTTTAGTAAACAAAAAATTGGGGAAAGGCATTAACTTGCAATATACCTATACATGAGTGAACACACATATACGTCCTTCATAAGTAACAGTCTTACATACTCTAAAAGCCAGGATAAGACATCGTTAAAAAAAAAAGTAGATAATATTTCATTCAACTTAACTTAATCAAAGCATGACGCACCTTAGATGACAGTGTCCAGAAGGAAACGATGTTTTCACTAGAAGTGCTGTGGCCCAGACCTGACTCGATATGCGAAGGGCACTAGAGCAGGAGGGGCAAGTCACACATCTGGAGAAAACCAGGAGGAAAGGAAGGGGGACTGCAAGAGGCAGAGGTATTGGCACAGTGCAGCCTGGATGGCTGGAGAGATTAAAGGGAATTCACATCACTAATACAGACATGAGAGAGGATGGTGGGAAGAATAAGTCTCGAGTAGCTCAAGGGAGCCAGGGGTAAACATCTTTTTTGGCAGCTCTTGGGTACTTTCTGAGTTCTGATGATATTAGAAACACTTTCTAGAAATACAATTGATGTTTAAGATGACTGCTCCTTTAACAAAATCATTTGTATTTTGTTCAGGAGCAAGCTACTGTATTAACTGGAGCTACTTTATATTTCTATGTGAGATATTTCAAATAGAAAATAAATGGAAAGTTATGGCTGTCAAGGAACTACTGGTGGTACTCATGGAAACAAGACCTGCTCATTCACAATGGGATAAACGGTTCTAGGATAAAACTTAGGTTAAGAAAAAGAAAAAACTAACATAGATTTTAGGATTCTCTTCATGGTTTCATTCTATCCATAGTGAGGACAGGATTATAGAGATCATGAATATATCACAGTATTAAAAATTATCATATTTTCTATTAACAAGTCTCTGAAAAACAAAAACAGCAGTTCCTTCATTGTATGGTTAGCCTGCAAACACTTGCAATCGATAGTTTCAAACTAAATAGGAAGATAGGCAGGGAAGGATGCTTTTGTTTAGCATATTTTCACACAAGAGATACCTTTGGCTAGAGAAACTAGTGTTGACTGCAGTAGGAATATGAGAGAATAAATAGAAGAATCCTAAAAGAGAAACGTGTTGATGCACAAATTACATTACTCACATTTTTCAGCTCAAAGAAAACTTGATGTAATTAATTAAATTTAAATTATCTAAAAACTAGAGAATTAATATTCACTTTTAATCTCTTCAGTTTATTTTAATGTTGTCACTTTCCATGAACATGAACCAGAAATTGCTGAAGTAGTCGCTCAGACAAAATACTCCAAGCCCAGAAAGACCCTAAAGCACAGCAGCCGGCCAGGCTCCCTTCTCACTACTTTCTTCAGCATCACCACTGCCTGCACAGAGACCATGTGCCTTGGGTACTGAGCTGAGAAGCATACATATATTTTCAGAATTCACAGAAAGTTACTAAAATTAATAACGCAGATGGAAAGCAAAGTAAGCAAATGCTGCCTGAAGAGTGCATTTTAGAGGTCAAAGCAAATAGAAAAGAACTACACTAAAAGATGAATTTACAGAGAAAATTTTCAGAGTCAAAAGCAGGCCAGAGTTTCCCGAATTGTATACTAATGGCCTAACAAGAAACAACACAGTATAGCAAAAAAAATTTACTTCATTAAAATATCAATGAGTACAACAATGGCATTATCTAATTCACAATGTGAATGTATTAAGCACACTAGGAAATAATATTTAAAACTTGAAATATTTATTATATGTGGAAAAATAGATTCCAATTCTAAGACAGATGCTACAACAAAGACTCAAAGACACTACAAACTTATGGACCAATACGGAGAACATTGAGAGGCAGATGCTGTGGCAGGCACTTGGGTGAATAAGGGTAACAAATTGAAAACCAGAAGTGTGCACCTGACAAAATTACAGAGCTTATGTTGAAATGGTGAGCACTTTGGATATATAAACTCTGACGACTTCCAGGTGTGATCTCATAGTCAGGACAATCAGCATTTGTAGCAGAAGACTGAGGATAATAATCAGTTGTGACAGTGATAAACTTACAGTTAAAAACCTATCTAGAGTGAGACATGCATCCCATAAATTTTCAATGTAAATATTTCTATACTTGGTAATTACAAGCTACAGTTGTTCACACAATCGTAAAAGTCAACACTTCTGGCCATAGAAGAGTGGGCCCCAGTACATTACCACACAAAAAGAACTGTCAAGTGTGATTCTGGCATCGTAGAAGCACTAAGTGTGCATGCCTCCCACAGAGACCAGCACGTAGGACAGAAGCAGACGGGAGTAGAGAGTCACCCCTCACTGGATTCCGTACAAAGCAAGAGAAAGGTGTTCCAACTTCCTTATGTTCATAAGACTGAAAAGAGACTCCTGAGAAAGGAGTGAAATTAGTCTATAGCACCAATGAGGAGGCAAGAAAGAAGTCAGATATGAGATTCTCAAGAAGAAAGTATAGAATTAATAGGGGCAGTTAAGATGCGGTGAGTAAATCAGAGTAAAATGGGAGGTGATCAAAGTCTGATTATACTCTAGGTGCCGAAGCTGGACACAGAAGCTGAGTTAGAGAGACATCGAGAGAGACAGAAGTTGAGGGTGTGTGGTTTCCATAAACAGAGGGCAGTTCTAACAAGTGAGGTGGGAAGGGTAGAACCACACGCACTAAAAAGTGAAGACAGAGCAAAGAGAAGATGGGATACGCCTGTTTAGTGCTTACAGACAATAGCTCTAAGTGCCTACAAGTGAGGACGGAAACAGGTATCTGCCTAAGGAGGGCTAAACAATGGGATGAACAAAAGGAGAACTGCAAACAGAAAGGGGAAGCCAGAGCATTAACACGATGCAGGGGCTGCTCCTCACCAGCAACAGCTAGAGCACCACACAGACAGGGTGAGCTCAATCTGTCAAGTTACAAAGGATAAACCACTACGAAACAATGTTGAGGCTGACTTAAAAATTCTATAACTATAAAAATATGAAATTAAAATTTGAAACTTGTAAAGTTAAACAGTGACTCAATGAATAGTCACAAAATTAATACATAGTAAAAATGTGAGATTTAGCACCACAATGACATTTAAAAGGACAGCGAAATAATTTCTCAGTGTGAATGTTCATTAATTTTATTACGTGTTCTTTTCTTTCTTTTTTTGAGACAGAGTATCTCTGTGCATCTTTGGCTATCCTGGAACTCACTCTGTAGAGCAGGCTGGCCTTGAACTCAGAAATATGCCTGCCTCTGCCTCTCAAATGCTGGGATTATAGGCATGCACCACCAAGACCTGGGCACAGGTTCTTAAATAAAAGAATTAGCTTACTAGAAATCACTTAAGAGATTAAAGGAAAATAATTAAATCTAAAGTTGTAGGGAAACTAAATGTCCTTCAACAAATTAAAATTTCCAGCACAAAAAAATAAAACCCTATAATTATTACACATATCTTACCACACTGACAATGAAGCATTCATTACTGGAGGTGACCAACAGACAGCCTTAACTGCGCTGACTGTGTAAGGTTCTGGCTCGTCCTCGCCTCGTCTACTGATCTGCTTTACTCAGAATAAGTCTCACTAAGAAGCTACATTTAAGTATCTGCATCTGATTTTTTTTTTTACATGCATCCAATTTTTCTTCACAGTGAAAATAAAGCATCCAGCTAATAAGGCAGCCTAGACTCGAAAGTGGTGCGGGGAAGGAAGAAAAAGTGGCTATAACATGTCTGAAACAAACGAACCATTATAAAAGACAAACTGAGCCTTCTGGAGGGAAGGTCAGACTCACTAGTTGGAGCTGTTCCCTGGACTCAGAAATTAGAAACTCACTGTGGGCACACGGGAAGACAGGCAGCTAGTGATAAAACAGCAAGAGGGAAGTAAAACACCACCTACTTCACTTATGTATTCAGGTCAGTAATTATTTTGTTGAATTTACCAAAATGTGGCTAAAAATTGGATGTATGCCAACTTCAGAAAAAGTTATTATAGAGCAAAATGAACTTTCAATGACAAACGATGGATTAAAAATGGTCGCTGGAATTCAAGCTCAATCTATAGCATTTAATAGATATCAGAGGTATGGGATGTTAGGAGCTAGCATGTGATAGAAGGCAGTTTCCACCTCAACTCTAGCTAAGAATTCTTACAGAATTTGTTGAAATAGATATTGCACGGCAGTCAGTCTGCTGAGGGGTGCAAGCACAGGTGCAGGAATCTACAGCCTAAGATGGTCACAGGTGACTTTAATGCAAGCGTCCAAGAACACGCCGTGAGTTACTTCACTCACGTCTATGAACAAATAATACCTAACAAGCAGCATTGTGAAGACGACGTCATACAGTGAAGGTCATGACAAGAAGGATCCCCTGTGAGTGGAGAAGCGAAGCTCTCTGCCATCAGCAGCAGGCTCTAGCCCTAGCAGCTAACAGAGCGAAAAGAGGGGGTACTGCGCAGATCCAGCGCAGCAGCTGAGAGCTCCTGGAAAGGAGCAAGAAGAGGGCAGGGAGGGTGACTGCAGAAACGCTGCAGAGTGAGAAGGAAAGGCGGGGTTCACCTACGTGAAGCCCATGAAAAACGCATAGGAGACATATTCTCAGTCAATAGCTGACATGTCCTCCCTTCATCGTGCTTTGCCTAAGTGTGTGTCGTGCGAACCACCCGTCAAATTATGTGTGTGTGTGTGTGTGTGTATATATATATATATATTACATTACCTATGTGTCTGATGCCAACAGAAGTCAGAAGATGTTAGAACTAGAGTCACGGACAGCTTTGAGTTAGCCATGTGGATGCTCAAGAACAAACTGCTGAGACATCTCTCCAGCCCCCACTTGTCATTCTTAAGGAACATAACAGAGTCCCCACTAAGCTTCTGGAAGCAGACCTCTAACTGTGTCCTCATGTCTTGCCTCCCTTTCATCATTAATTGTCCCTCAGGCTAGAACAATGTCTTTTCTAGCATCTTGTCCAAAAACTTTTACAGATTCAGCTGCCCCCAAATTCCCACAATAGGATGTCAATTGCATTTGCTAGGACCACCTAACATGTTATTATTTTTAAGCTAATATTACCAGTCTAGAATGTCAGCTTCCTGATGGTAGAGAACACCACTTCCATATTTAGATTTTCAACTGAAAATGTGGTCATCACAGTACTGAGCTACAGAAAACCAGTATTAGTTGATTACACTAATAAATTCCCTTCCTATTTGAAAGTCTGCCTAAGGTAACTTCCTGATATGGTTCCTGCTCCTTATAAAATACACCCACTTTGGTTAAAGATAATGATTCATTTATTCAACAAGTCCTTAACTGGAGTCCATTTCCTTACTGTTAGCAAACAGAACCCTGGATGTGAAGTCTCAGATGTGTTGCTGAGAGGATGTCGCTCCCCAGCCACTAGGACTGCTGCCTGCACCACATTCCAGCAGGTATCAGACTAGGCCAAGGATTTAGGAAATCCTTCACCTGCACTCAATGCAACTTTCAGGATACAAATGGCTGCTGATCTGCCTTGCGTTCCCACCAAGTAGTAATCTGTTTTGTTGTGATACCGATGGGTTTTATTTTTGTTGTTCTGTTTTAGGTTTGTGGAGCTCAAACCTCTCCCAATGAGTCACCCCTAACTCTTCTATCTGGAAGTGCAGGCAAAGGAGCATGAAGATACAGCCTAATGCCTGGACCTGGTGAGTGGGCATCGCTGTGGACAGACAGGCGGACTCAGCACTGGACGCGGGCAGAGGTGGGTTCTGAAGCTCGGGTTTGCTTTGGGAGCTGTGAAAGTGCCATGAGCTGGGGCAGGGGAGCAGAGGCCCTAAAGTACCTGCCTCGGAGCTCTGGGCTTCGGGTCAGGACAGCTTTGGATGTGGAATCCCTTTGAAGCTAAGGAAGCTAACAGTGAAATTTTAGCTATACCTGCCCTCATGAAAAAGAAACACACTCCTCTGCAAAGTCCTGGTCAGATGTGTAATATTTAAAACCAAACATTTAAGAAAATAATATTTATTCTGAAGGCCAGTCAAAGCCAAAGTAATAGCAGTTTCCTGCGATTTATGATGAGACCTGCAGGTGAGGAACTTTACTGTATTATTCTTCATGTCTGAAGCACGTTGGGTAATGTTTTTACCCAAATCCCTCACCTCTCCGTCACGGGCGTGTCAAATATATAAGAAAAGGGAAATAAGAGTCAATTCTCCGTTGGCAAAGACGTCTTGTAAGTGCGTTACAGTGCATCTCCAAGCTCCACGTACAAAGGAAAGCTCAGGCAGGCAGATTGTAGAGGCAGCAATGCTCCTGAATGGTTGGAAGGAGTGGACACCATACAATAGCCTATGCAGAACTCTGATCAAGAACCTCAATGATACCAGTCTAAATTGTTCCAAAGGGTTCTAAGGGAGCAGAAAGGAGGGTAAAATTTTCTTTCCACACAAATCACCTCAACTTTACAGCAGTTACTAATAAAGAAACCAGACTACATGTGTGACACGACTCCATCAGGCCACATGTTTCCCTAAACTGAACAGAAAAAAACCAAAGTTCCTATATTACCTAGGACTGGTGAGTGTGTGTGTGTTATGCTTATAAACTAAGGTTAGATTTTTTTATGACAATTTAATATCCAATTTTAAGAACCCCAGCTATAAACTTTAGATTTATGTACACAGGTATTTGTGATCTCCAGAGATATCCAAAACACCTGCACAGCATCCTGCCTCACTTTCTTTGGGGCTGCTTCCTAGAACATCCACCTTAGGAAAGGAACCACAGACAAACACCTAGAAGCCATCAGCTCTTTTCCGGGCCCGTTTGACCAAATTCTTCCACATCTCCAACACAAGCAATATACAGTTACCTTCCAAGTACCTAATTTGCGCCCATCACTCTATCCCACTACCGCCATCAACTACAGAGAGAAGCCCTGTCACAGTGTGCCAGTAAGATAGCACAGCTCAGTCAGAGCAAATGCTCTAGGAATAAATGGGGTATCGGGCTATTCAAGGGTGTCTGCTCACACTGTCAGAACATCAGGCTGGTCTGGTTCACCTACAATGCCCATTGTCTGCACCTCTCATTGATTACCATGTGCCTGGGGTACAAGACTTCATTCAGCCCTAGAACTCTTCATGACTGACCTCGTATCAAGGTCTATCCTTGTCTCTGGACACAGTCAGCATTTCAGTATCATGTACAATTATGTTCACTAATTACTGAGATGGGTCTCGACAACACAATCAAAGAAGTGTCATTCCCTAGCACTATATCAGTTATCTCCCTTTGGAATAACAATTACTTTCACAATCCTTTGCTCTTCCACTTACACCACATCCGGAGAACGTAAACTTGATCACCTCACGTATAAATGAATTCCTAGTACCTGCCACAGTGTCTTACTTATTCCTTCTGACTGATGAAAAGGACTTGGAAAGACCAGCATGTTCCCGTTGGTCTCCACTGCTCCCTTGGATCACAGACAATTCTCCCGGTAAGGTTGCTATTTCGATACTAGATTGAATTTGGTTTCCCTTCAAGTGCCTGTTATATGCACCCAGCTCCATAAAGAAGGAGATAACTCTACATCCCACAAGCACGGCAGAATCACCTGGACCAAAAGAACAATTGGGAAGATGTGGTTCCTAAGTTGACTTTGTTCCAGCTTAATCACACACAGCAGAGTGCAGCCCCCATTCTCAGAACGTGTGGTTAGGAGAAAGGTCTTCTCCTCCCACCCTGTTTGTTTGTTTGTTTGTTTAGCGTTCCCTCTTCCCAGACTTAAAACACACAATTTCTATTACTGAGGGGGGTGTCAACGTTTAAGATGGAACTTTGGAGGCACACATATTTTCATACAAAATACCAATATGTACAAGTAACAAGTCACAAAATCTTTTTTTTTCCCTCTTAGTTTTTTGAGAAAGGGTTTCTCTGTGAATAGTCCTAGCTGTCCTGGAACTCACTCTGTAGGCCAGGGTGGCCTCGAACTCATGAGATCCACCTTCTACTACTTTCCAGGAGCCGGGAAGCCACAAAAATCTTAACTAACTTAACTCTGGTAACCTGTAATTATTAATGAAGGTTCAGGAGCTACCACAGGGGAAATCTCTGGATGCAAAATATGGAATGCATAGTTTCCTTACAAATTTTAAAATGTCTATGATTTCAGTTCATATGAAATAAACTTAAATGAAAACATTTATTATATGCAAATTATTTAGACACTCTTGAAGGTCAAGTTTTTATCCCATAGAGACCATGTCAAACTCAAGATAACTCAAAAATGTGGCCTTTTTACAAAATAAACCCGTGTTCTCCACCTTGCAGAAGTAAAAAAGCATCTGAGTCCTATGATCCAAAGTGTGTGGGTCCAAGCTTGTGTTTCCCAATACCTTGCTTGGGAGGGTAGGGAGACATGTAACTTCCAATAGATGTCAAGATAAAGCAAAGAAAAGCATACTGAAACGAGCTTACAAAACGAAGCAGGAGATCTGCCATTTACCTCAGAGAAGGGACAGTACCCAGGAAATGAAGAATGGGCAGTCTCCTCAGTCCTCACATAACTGCTTTGCTCTCCCTGCCTGCAGTCAGTGGGGTTTCCAATAATATCATTAACCATGTTCCCAGAACAGTTTCTCATTAGAAAGAAAATATGATCAGGTGAATCCATGTAAAAACCTTTAACAGTCCTGTGCCTGCACCCAGCACTCTCAGATCCCTGCTGGCATTCTATCTTGGTCATCTACCACTTGAAGATGACTGGGACGGCTGGAATGAGAATGCCCACCACTACCAGTTGAAGACGGTGCAGTGGCTGGAATGGGAATGCCCACAGTCTCACAGATTTGAACATGGGGTTTCCAGCTGGAGAATTATTCAGAAAGGAGTAGGTGTTGGCCTTGCTGGAGAGGCATGGAACCAGGGTGGGCCTGCAGTTTCAAAAGCGCACCCAGCTGCACTCGTGCTGTGCTTGCTGCCTGTGGATGTAGGTCTCAGCTACTTCACCACCACACGGCCTTCCTTCCTGCTGCCATGTTCCCCACCATGACGGCCATGGAATCACCCTGATATTGTAAGCAACTTCATATACTTTGATCAGTTGACTTAATCACGGTATCTCATCACCTCAATAGAACAGTAGCTAAGACAAAGGTTAAAACATGGAATTGGGAAATTGCTGTGACCATGGTGCTTTGGGGTACTATGGATTAGGAAATGAGTTGAATACTCTAAGCAAAGCTTAATGGGCTATTCTAGTGATAACTTGAAAGGCAAATAGTACGAGGGAGAAATGTGGACCGTGGAGGCCCAAGAGACTTCAGAGGGGAAGTATATTAGTGGCTGGGCTAGAGCTCATTTTTATGTTACTTTGGCAAAGAATGTGGCTTCTATTTGCCTGTCTTATGAGCCTGCCTGAGGCAAAATTGAGCAGTTTGAATTAATAACATCAGCAAAGGAGATTTCAAGACAACCTAGTATTGACGATGTCACGCGGTTATTATTAACCACTCTCTTAAGCATATGTATGATAAAAAAGAGCAAGCAGGGCGGAAAAAAATACGAAGAGTACAGTTTGCGAAGTACAAGAACACCAAGAAATGTAATACTGAAGACAAGTCCTGTGCTCAAAGAGAGTTGATGATAAATGGAATAAAGGGAGTGGTGCATACCAGCAGGACCCCACCAGCTAACTACAGCTTAGGAAAGGAAAAGGCCCAAGGGACTCCCTCCATCTAAAAAGCAACCACAAAGGAAAGCTTATGAAAATGCAATCCAAGAAAGGGAAAGGTTCTAGACTAAGCAGGTAGAATGTGGCAATGGTTTTGGATTTAGCGGCAAGGATTCAGGAGTAGGGAGCTATGAAATCTTCATTGTGGTTAAATAAGGAAAGCTGCTGAGGTTGGGCATACAGCAGGAGAGTTCCTGCACTGAGGCCAGGGGAACCATCATGAAAATCTGTGAAAAGTGAAGCCTGGGTTGCAATGGAGAACACAGGATGTTGGAGATGCTAAAGCCATGGGATGCCTGCTGAGAGCTACAAACAGGGGGTGGAACCAGCCCAGGGGAGAGAACTATATTACTGTGAACAAGGCTGGAAGGAGTGGAAAAATCAAAGAGTCTTTCATCCTTTTTGGCATCTAACATAAGTTACTGGATTTTGAGTTTGTCCTACTGGGTTTCTGTCTCCTTTCTTTCCTTTTAATATGGTAGTATATATTTTGTACTATTGTATGTTAGATGCATGTAGTTTGCTTTTGAGTCATCAGGGAGCTACAGTAAAGAGACTGCCTTGAGTCTTAGGAAAAACTTTGTACTCTCAACGATTAAAAGTGTTGAGACTGTGAAAAACTATGAGAACTTTGGAAGTTGAATTAAATCCATTTTGCATTATATGGCTAAAAACCAATGAGGCCCAAGGCGTAGAATGTGGTTTGAATGAACCTTGCTCCCATAGGCTCGTCTATCTGAACGTGTGGTTCCCATAGGCTCGTCTATCTGAACGTGTGGTTCCCATAGGCTCGTCTATCTGAATGTACGGTTCCCATAGGCTCGTCTATCTGAATGTGCGGTTCCCATAGGCTCGTCTATCTGAACGTGCGGTTCCCATAGGCTCGTCTATCTGAACGTGCGGTTCCCATAGGCTCGTCTATCTGAACGTGCGGTTCCCATAGGCTCGTCTATCTGAACGTGCGGTTCCCATAGGCTCGTCTATCTGAACGTGCGGTTCCCATAGGCTCGTCTATCTGAACGTGCGGTTCCCATAGGCTCGTCTATCTGAACGTGCGGTTCCCATAGGCTCGTCTATCTGAACGTGCGGTTCCCATAGGCTCGTCTATCTGAACGTGCGGTTCCCAGATGGCGGACTATTTAAGAAGGTTCAACAGGTGTGGTCTTGTGGGGGGAGGTGTGAGGCTGAGAGTGGACTTTAAAGTGAAAAGTTGCTTTATTCATAGTGCCTCTTCAGATCAAAAGAAAAGTAACTAAGATAGACGGATATACATCTTCCTGCAAAAAAAAATGCCTATATTTCATATCACTGTGCTACATGGGGGCAAGGGAGTGAAAATGACCAATGGTCTTCTAAGAATAACTAGACGGGTCCTGAAAGAGAAGAAAGGAATCCATGATGTCTTTCTCCTTGGCTACCTCTCCTGGCTTCTGTGACTTGTAAGAACTCACAGGAACAAGGTACCTCTCAGAGCTAGATGCTTTGTATGTAAAAGAAGGCAAAATAAGACAGAGAAAGACAGAGCAGAGCTTCCTCCATCTTGCATTCTTGCTGAGGCCATTTCATTTGATCTCCTTGATACAGAATTCCATGAAAAATTACCCAACTCTATTCTAGGAATCCAACACCAGGATGTCCTAGCTAGCTTAGTTTCTGTTAAACTGCCTTCTTGTATGGAACCTCCTCCAGCTAACCGCTTATTTTAGCATCTGTTAAACTGCTTACTTCTGTGAAGCCCCCTGCAGTTATCAGCTGAGATGTAGTATGGTTTCTGTCTTTAAAAATCCTGTGCTCTGGACACTTGGGGCTGCACCTAGGTCCATGAATACTTGAGTGTAGTCCCAGCTAGCTAGAATAAGTCTTTCAATTGGCTATAAACTGCCTAATGGTCATCTCTTGTGAGCGACCCATAACAAAACAACGGCTGCTCAAGCTATAAAGTGTGTGTAGACAACACTATGGGGAATGCTGGATTCCTAAGGTTTAGATATGCCCTGACACAGATGATAAACACACATACACACATACCACATGAAGCTTTTCAACCTGCCCATGACTGTTCTACTGGGCTTTCTGCTGCTGTGATCAAGAGTAACTTGAAGAGGAAAGGATTCATTTTAGCTTACTTAGACCATCAGGTCAAGCAGTAAGGGAATGCAGGGTAAGAGCTCAAGGTGGAAATCTGAGCAGGAACTCGAGCAGACCATGGAGGAGAACTGCTTACTACCAACTTGCTCAGTAACCTTTCTTATTCCGTCCTGGCCTGTGTCCAGGAACAGCAGAGCCACAGTGTGGCGAATCCTCTTCCATCAATAAGCAATCAAGAAAAGGTCCCACATGCCAAAGGCCAATCTGACTGAGGCAATTCCTCAACTGAAGTTCTCTCTTCACAAGTGTCAATAGTTTGTGTGAAGCTACAAAAGGCTACCTGTCACAACCATCCATGCAGTACCTCTCAAGGACTTAAAAGAGGGAGAAAGAAAAGTTTAAAATAACCTATGTACTTAGCAAATAGAAATGTAAGTCATAAAAGCCTGAAACTGGCTGAACTCTGGAATAACACGGAGAGTGAAAAGGGAGGCCAGAACAGAACTGAGGATGTTCAGCACCATGAAGACCATCAACTCCAGCAAGAGCTGCCTGCATGCCTACTGGGTCCTGCCCAACACTGAGTGTATGCATTACAGTATGCAGAACAAGACAACTACAGTAATCACAAGTGTCAAATACTTGGTACATACTGAAGGAAAAAGCACTACAGAACAGAGCTCTCTTTAGGGTTCATAACTACCCAAGGTGGAGCCACAGTACTTACGCACCATGTGAATACAGCCAGTAAGTTGGGTTTGCCTTTTGCAAGCCCGAAAACAATGATATCTCTTTAATTATACTGGTATGATGTGTCTGCCCCCAAAATAAAATTTCCTGTAAATACAAAGTGTCATTTAGTATTCAACATCTATCCCCAGTCTCTCGATCAATGTTCTCCATGCAAAACAGGAGGGGAAAAAAAGCAAATTAACTTATAAGTCCTAGAATATAAGAAATTAATGAACCATGAGAGAAAATAAAATAAAGAGGTGCACTGGTACAAAGACGACGATATAATTAAGCTAGCTTTTCTCTCACACCTCACACCCATCAGAATGGCTACTATTAAAATTTAATTAATTAGCCAATTAAAAGCAAAAAAGAAAAAACATGTTATTGGTGAGGATTTAAAATAAGGGAGATTCTTTTGCACTTCTCGTGGGAAGGAAAATGGTATAGGCTCTATGGAAATGAGTATAATCATCAGATGGGAGGGGGAAGAGGAAGAGGAGAAGGAAGCAGTGGGGGAAAAGGAAAAGAACAGAAGGCAAAAAAGAGGAGCAAAATGGAGGAGAAGGGGAGGGAGAGAGGAAGATAGAGCACAAGGAACAGATTGTGGAGAAATAGAAAGCTATAAATACACACCAAACTAGGAATTACTCCTAAAAACATGTAACAATAAAATGATAACTGGTACCAATCCTCACTTTTAAAGGAGAAGAACACATGACAAGAGAAAGGTGCACAGAGAAGTATCACAGGGGAAGTGAGTTTCAGGCCAGGGTCTCAGCACTAGTGCACACTTCCACCTAAAAGATGCTGACGCCCATTTTCTATTCATATTAAAGCTAAATAAATGTCCTTAATAGCTAAAATTTCAAAAATATTTTACTTGAGTGTGGGGGAAGGTTGTGTCGTTTTGGTTGACAGCATCTCTCTGCAGCCTTGCTTGTCCTGAAACTCCACCTGTTTTTTCCTCCTGAGTGATGAGATTAAAGGTGAGGGCCACCATACGCGGCCCTCAAAACACATTTTATAATGCTTCACAGCTGTATACCTTGAAGACTGAAATGTCAGGGACTGTTCAGCTTCCTCCCTCCATGTTCTTTCTGAAGTATCAATGTATAGATATGGTACTCTATGAACCTGCATTGTATGCTTCAGTTCCAAAGACATGTTTGGTCCTAATCTATGAAACTATTAAATAGAAACCCTCACACACTCACTAACACACATACACAAAACAAAGAAACAACAACCAAGCCAGGAGAAAGCAACAGACAAAAGCAATCTAAAAATTAAGCCCCAAGGCTGTCTAACAGTTATTAGATGAACAAGCTGAGCCATACGGAAGCTAACAGTGACACGGGGAGGGGGTGGAGAGGCTGGGTCTAACAGATAAATGAAGAGCTAACTAACTGTGCAATCACTCTGCTTAGGGTAAGTGATGAGAAGGTTTGGGCTGGAGAGCTAAACCATCCCCACTCCCCGTATCACAATGTCCTTGACAAGGACTAACTGATCGTGAAGTCTAATTAAGTGGAGACAGGAAAAAGCAGGAAGACAAGAGGTGCACACAGAAGAAACACAGACCTTTTGAGTCAGGGGTATGGATAAATTAAGAGCTGGCCAAGAATGTTGGGTCAAGGAGGCTGTGTTTCTTTGTAGGACAGAAGATATCGTAGTTGGGTTTTATTTCTGGAATAATGCAGCCAGGGAAGTAGGAAAGAAACTGTCAGCCAGGCAGGTGGATTGATGTCACAGGAGAGCTGTCTGAGAGACAGGACATTGAAGCTCCTGCACACTGACCACAGGAGGCAGGGCATTCAGCATGGGTGCATACAGCTGTGAGAGGAGGGGTGGGGGAATGGTGCCTTTCATAAAGGCTTTAAATTTCACAGAGGGATGCCCATCCTCAGCTTATAGTAACTTGTAAAAAACTGAGGGGAGAATTTCCAACAGAGAGCATGTAAGATACCAAGAGGGGGGGGTTGCAGACAAAGATCATGTAAGATACAAAGGGGGGGGATTTGCAGACAGAGATCATGTGAGATACTAAGAGGGGGGGTTGCAGACAGAGAGCACGTGAGATACCAAGGGGGGGATTTGCAGACAGAGATCACGTGAGATACCAAGGTGGGGGGGATTTGCAGACAGAGATCATGTGAGATACCAAGGTGGGGGGGATTTGCAGACAGAGATCATGTGAGATACCAAGGTGGGGGGGATTTGCAGACAGAGATCATGTGAGATACCAAGGTGGGGGGGATTTGCAGACAGAGATCATGTGAGATACCAAGGGGGGATTTGCAGACAGAGATCATGTGAGACACCAAGCAAGAAGAGGGCAAAGGAAAGTAGGAAAGAACAGAAAGCCAGTCACTGGACCTAGACTTAAGGGACAAGAAGGAATGAGGGTAGCATGGGCTTTTGTCACACTTAACAGTCTTTGGACTTCTCCTAGCTGCCTCTTTTGTAGTTTTCTAAAACTGGCTTTCTTCTAGAAGAATAGTCTGTAATGCCTATATATAAAGTTTCTGCAAGTATGAGCAATTTATCAGCCAAAGTCCTAAATGCACACCTTCTGTGGAAATGAACTTTCTTTATCATGCTTTTTTGCAAGATAATTAGCTGGTGGAACAGAAACCAACTGATTTAGTATCCGAAACCTTAGATGAGAGGAACAACTCCCTACTCTCCTTCATGCCCTCCACTCATTTTAAAGCTGTGATTTTAACAATCAAATATAGCAGGATTCACCCATGACCCATTAGGAGACATTCAGTCAAGAAGGCCCTCACAAACATCACGACAGATTCCACTCCACTGTACACTGGGCATCTCTCAACTGGACATCTACAACATAGCACTTGCATCGCTGGCTCAGGAAAAATGTAGGAAAGGGAACAGAGAGACTTGGGGAGCCAGACGACCAGGAAGTCAAGAGTGAAAGGATACCTCCTAGGAACGGCACCTGAGAGCAGACAGTACTGAGAAGACGGCAGTACCAATGGAAGGAGGAAAATTCCTCAGAGTCCCAGCCTAGACAAAGACCTGCAGGTTGCTATTGACACTGAAAGAAGAGTCAGCTACTCCAGGGCTGAGTCCCGCATTAGATGTCCATTCAGAAGGGTCAGCTTTGAAACCATATGCACAACACGACACATGTAACCAGTAGGTTGTATGTAGATATGTTCATACAAACACATACAAAAATAGAAACAGCCTATCAACTTGAGAACTAGGGAAACATGGGAGTGTTGGAGGGAGAGTAACTTGGTGGGACTGGAAAGAAAGGAGGAGAGGGAAATGATGTAATTCTGTTTCAATTAAATTAGTAATTAAAAAAGTAATTTTACCAATGATAAAGTAAATATCAAAGTTATACTAGAAAATTTTCAACTATAGTTATTGGTGGTAGTTTAAAATACAGATTTTTTTTTTTAAGTTTTCTAACACAAACTTGTATTACAGAACACCTATTCTGGTCCTCAGTACATCCTCACACTGCCCTACTTGTGAGATTCTAGTTAGTCTGGGTTACACACTCAACATCAAGTGAATATCATCACAAGCAGATAGGCTTATCATACTCTCTGGTACAAATCTAATTGCTCCTCAAACTGTGCAAGCCAACAGCGTAACTACAGAAACTCAAAGCCAGCAGCAGAAGCTAATAACACAATGTAGGCTACTGCACTATCACCCACCACAGGCAAACACAAGTAAGAGAATAGATATGAATGCTCTTATTCACAGCATAAATCATATTGCCAGAGCATTATGGGAAACATGGAGGAAATAAGCTGTCTCTTGTGGTGGCTGTTAAACTGAGCTTGTTTAAACTTTTATATCAGGATCAGACAAGCAACATTACCACAAGATATACTTTGAGAATCACACGATTATCATTATCTTTAAAGTACAATGAGACTATCTGCATCCCCCCCCCCAGCAGTCACTACGACATAATCCCTAAACACACCTGACCAAGACGGCCTTGACTGCATCAGAGGACTCTGGATGTTGACACATGACACCTCTTGGGAGGTGAAGGCCATGCATGTCACAAGCTAGCTTGCTTTTCAGCTGTGGCGTGTCTCAGCAAAGGAGAGCAGGAAGCAGACAAAGAGAGATACATTGTTTCCTTTATGATAGCAAGTGTGGTGCTAAGATGTTTTACTCTTCACTCACATTTAATATTTTTCCTGTTCAATGGCCTTCAAAGAAGTTAAATACAATAAAAATATGTCTAAAACTTGTATTATTGAAATGTACTGAATAATGGCTTCCAGGATTGGAAGCAAGCCACATGTGAATGAATATAATCTATCCTTTGGCCCTCCAGAGGAGGCATGACTGCACGTGATAGTTCTCTGTGCTATATTTCACATTTGGATTTCTGATTGAGTCAAAATGTACATATATACGTACGTGCGTGCATGTGTGTGTGAGTGCATGCGTGTGTGTGTGTGTTTAAGTGTAAGAAGGCAGCAGCTGAGTTAAAGCAGATCTTCGCAAAAGGAGCTTTTTTCAGTCAGAACAGGGTAGAAACTTGCTCTGATAGCCTAAAAATGAATACACAAATACTTCATACATTCAAGCAACAATTCAAACCCATGGATGAACCTACGGTTAATGTCAGTTATGTTCAGTAAAGCAAACTGTAAGAAACAAAGAAAAACACAGAGGAGTGCACAAACTTAACTCCACCCACCCATGCTGGGCACAGAACTCATTACAATAAATTAAGGTGATAACGTGACAAGTGGCCAACAAGGCACAGATCCCGCCCTGCACCACACAGTGATATGGAAATGCTTTCTCTGCCCCTGGCTCTGTTGTGCCGATTGTGCTTCCCACTGGTAACAGAGGAAAGCATTACAGAATATGGCTGAGACGTGGACCCATTTCATCATGATGTCAACGGTCATCTTATATTTGCAAGTCTGGTTTAGAGAACAAAATTTAGCTACATAAAATAACACATTGTACATGTCTTTATATTTTACATAAAAACTGAACAATTAAGTTTTAAACCAAGGTAAAAACGAATGTTAGTACCTTGGCAGTCCTGGTCAAGAAATGCTACAAAAATCACACCAAGCAATAGACACTAAGCAAAAAATTTATTGGAGATGAGGGATATGCAAAAGACTGCCTCAAACTGAGGACAGGAAGAAGAGACATGGTCAAGACCCTGTGTGTTTCATAGGTTATGAACCACAAGCATTGGAAAACTATACAAAGGTGGAAACATGTTGTACTGGTGATAACTGGACACTGGGGAGGAACCCGGTGCTGTAACATGGGCGGTCCTTACTTACAGCTAACTTCAAAATGGTATGCAATGTATATATAACAGTACTCCACGGTCACATTAGACAGATTTCCATCCATTAATTTTTGTAAACAAAATATTGTGGAATCCCTTCACTTTTCCAGAACAAATGACACAGGATTGTGAGCATACATAGGTCTTAAGCGACAAATACGGTCCTTTGCATGTATTTCATGGCTTCCAGGCTTGTGTACTTAGGGGTTCCTGAGTGGGTGGCTGAGTGCCTCTCTGCATCTCCATCTGTTTCTGCTGCCTTCTCTTTCGCTCTTCTACTTTGCTTTGTTTGCTTGGTCTTATTCCACTGTGTTAGTGTTTATTTCATTATTATGTTTCAGAAGCCTGTTTGTTTTCTAATGAGAAACAGACAGGAAGTGGATCCAGATGGGAGGGAAGGTTGGGAGAAATTGGGAGGAGCAAAGGGAGAAAAAACTGCAATAGGAATATACTATATAAGACAAAAAAAATCAATTTTCAGTAAAAGGGAAAAAAGAAGTAAATAACTATGATAGAAACATTTATCTGTAAAAGGAGCGAAGGGCTGTGTCCCGCCACCTGGCTCCTGGCTAGCTTTATTCGAAATAATTACAGGGAAACAGTATTCATTTAAACACTGCCTGGCCCATTATCTATAGCATCTTATTGGCTAACTCTCACATCTTGCTTTAACCCATATTTAGTAATCTGTGTAGCACCAGTAGGTGGTGGCTTACCAGGAAATATCCAGCATGTCTGACTTGGCGGCTAGCTGCATGGCGTCTGCCTCACTGCCTTCTTCCTCCCAGCATTCTGTTCTGTCTACTCCACCTATCTAAGCTGTTGTCCTATCAAAAGCCAAGGCAGTTTCTTTATTAACCAATGAAAGCAACACATAAACAATTAGCCCTCCTCCATCATTTATCTAAAAACAATATTTATATATGCTCAAATAATGAAATGTATGCCTTGATGTTGGCAAAGTAATTTTAACACAGCTAAACATAATTACCTAAAGATATGTGCAATTTTATTTGCATTTTGTATTTTGTAAATAAGACAATATCAAATTAACATCATAAACCTTACTTGTTTACATCAAAAATATTACATGTGTATTCCTAACAAGTAAGGATTAGTGAAGATTACTACACATTGCACGTACCCACACCAAGGAGGGGGCTGTAAGGGCTGGCAGCAGGGACTGGGCACTCAGAGGAGTCTGACTACAAAGTACATGGTGTGGACTGACAGCATCACAGGTGACACAACAAAACAAAACAGCAGGCTGAGAAAGGCATCAGCTCCTGTCCCTGCAAGGTTTGGACACAATGGATTATCAATTCACAGCAGTAGACAGGAACACAAAATGTTTATGCGAACTCTGCAG
The DNA here is from genome assembly GCF_982192425.1 of Myodes glareolus. NCBI lineage: Eukaryota > Metazoa > Chordata > Mammalia > Rodentia > Cricetidae > Myodes > Myodes glareolus. Next base: position 4,817,823 of record NC_142038.1, on the reverse strand, counting down.
ACAGGAAAGTCGCATGACCACTCACATGAGCTGTAATGCTGTCTACCATGTGGTGCCTGCTCACATGGGAATTTTTATGCTTTGAGTTCAGGATTAGCTAGAATTTCAGAAAATGTTAAACCTGCAGATCAAAGAAAAGTCAAACCTAAAACTATTAAGTTTACTCAGAAATAGATTTTTAGCATAAAACATATCAGGAAATCAAGAAGAGTCTTCATAATTTTAAGAGAAACAAAAAAGTATATTGAATAAAGATTTGTATAAAACAGCTTCCTTTTCTTAAAAAAGAAAAGATTTATTTATTTATTTATTATGTATACAACATTCTCCTCCATGTATGCCTGCACACCAGAAGAGGGCACCAGATCTCAGTATAGATGGTTGTGAACCACCATGTGCTTGTTGGGAATTGAACAGTGCTCTTAACTTCTGAGACATCTCTCCAGCCCAAGTACTTAATTTACCAACTACTTAATTTATATCCCCAGATTTCTAACAGGCTCTAATTATTGATATAATGATCAAAAGATAAAATCATCAATGTTTGTGAAATGAAAGCTACTGACTTGCAAGTTATAAAGATTATTATCAGATAATGGCTCCAGTTTTTAAATTTGATGTATAAAATTTTAAATGCAAAATGTCTTAGCCCACTATAACACCATTCACATAAATACAAAAATAAAATACAGAATTCTAAATGTAAGCATATTTAAAACTCATCAAATAAAATGCCAATGGCACCACGGCATAATATGGAAAGAGTTAAAACTCAAGACCCAGTAAGAAGAACTTTTATTGCATGTGTGGAAACAAAACTTCATAATGAGGAGCCCATTTTCTTAGGATAAGCTAAGTCAGCCTTGGTCAGTGAGAAGAAAATTAAAATATATCCTGCAAATGCTGATTGACCTAAAAAGTCCTTGAAACTGTTATTTCAAAATTCTCAAATCTTTGTCATTTTACAAAATCTCTCTTAATTAATGAAACCTTAGCTTTAGGATGAATATTCTACTTCTCTCAGAAAACAGATATGATGGAAGGTGGAATTAGAAGGCAAACCACTTGCTATGGTTTGAAGAGTGTTGGCCCCAGAGGTTCCTATATTTGAATGCTAAGTCACCAGAGAATTTGGTCTTGCTGGAAGAAGTGTGTCACTGGGCATTGGTTTTGAGGTTACACAAGGCCAGGTTCTCTTCCTGCCTCCTGAGAGTCAGAATGTAGAGTTCTCAGTTATTTCTCCATGCCCTAAGGGCTAAGGATACTGAACAATTTTTTTAAAAGTGTTTCTGGGTCATTTGAGATTCTTCTGTTGAGAATTCTCTTTAGATATGTACCACATTTTTTAATTGCATTGTTTGGTTAGCTGATATCTAGTTTCTTGAGTTCTTTATATATTTTGGACATCAGCCCTCTGTCGGATATGGGGTTGATGAAGATCTTTTCCCATTCTTTAGGCTTCCATTTTGTCCTATTGATGGTGTCCTTTGCCTTATGAGAAAATTTCCATTTCATGAGGTACCATTAATTAACTGTCCATCTTAGTGCCTGAGCTATTGGTGCTCTACTCAGGGAGTTGTCTCCTGTGCTAATGTGTTTGAGATCATTTCTTGCTCAACTATGTTTACAGCAACTTTATGGGTAATACCCAGAATGTGGAAACAACCTAGATACCCCTCAACTAAGAAATGAATAATGAAAATATGGTACATTTACAAAATGTACTATATTTACTCGGCTGTTAAAAACAAGGACAGCAGGAAATCTGAAGGCAAATGGATGGATAGAAAAACAAACAAACAAACACCTCCTTTTGTGAGTTAATCTAGACCAAGGGAGACAAGCATGGTATGTACTCACTTATAAATGGACATTAGCTAAAAAAAAAAAAAAAAAAGATAACTATACTACAATCCACAGACGCAGAGAGACTAGGTGATAAGTGGTGCCTACTCCAATTGTCATCAGAGAGACTTGATCCAGAAATTGATGAAAACAGATGCCAAACATTAGGCAGAGCTCATGGAATCCTGCAGAAGAGGGTGAGAAAAGATTATAGGAGCCAGAAGGGCCAAGGATACCTCAAGAAAATGAAAATTCACAGAATCAACTAACCTGGACTCATAGGGGCTCACAGAGACTGAACTGACAACCAGGGAGCCTGCATGGGACTGACGTAGACCTTCTGCATGTATGTTACAGGTGTGTAGCTTGGTCCCATTGTGGGACTCCTAACAATAGAAGCAGGGGCTGTCTCTGCCCCTTCTACTGATTTGGGGACTCTACTTCATACTGGGTCTCCTTGTCTAGCTTTAAATACATAGGGAAGTGCTTAGTCATATTTTCTTGATACTCATGGGAGCCCTGCTCTTTCCTAAACAGAAACAGGGAAGGAATGAATTGGGGGATGGGGATGGGGTGGGAGGTAAAGGGACTGGAAGGAGAGAAGGAAGGGGAGACAGCAGTTAGGATGTAAAATAAATAAATAAATAGTAAACAAGGAAACAAACAATAATTTTAAAACAAAAGGAAAAATCATAACATAGTGACTATCAAGATTCAAAGGTCTTGCTTCAGTCAGCAATGCAGGGCAGGGCAGAATTCCAACACATCGATGAGAGTTTTCATAGAGAAAATCAGGGGCTGGAGAGATGGCTCGGTGATTGAGACTATGCTCTGCTCCTGCAGAGGACCCAACCTCGAATACTAGTATCTACACTGGATGTTCACAAGTACCTTTGACTCCAGCTTTAAGGACATCTGCTACCTCTGGCCTCCTGGGGTCAAGCATTCACATGCCCACACAGATGCATATAATTGAAACAAGCAAGCGATTAAATTTACTACTTCTTTCAATTTCCACAGATAACTTGAATAATACTATTCATGTGAAATACAAAGCCCATCTAAAAGAAACAAGCTCAGTCCATGCAAAGATTAGAATGCCATATAAGAAATGCCTCAATGTTACCAAGAAGCACAAAATACCATTGCTTTGTTTGTAAAATAAGGCAGCAACATAGCTAGAGTTACACCAGGGAGAAACAAATAACTGAAAGTGTTAAAGATTTCCTTGCCTCTGCTTCCTGACTAGAGGTGTGCACTACCACACCCAATATAGAGGTTGTTTAAGGAACCCACAAGGGGAGGGGAGTACACAGAAGAAGTCTCAAGGGGGCTCTGTGCGCACACAGATAGCATCTTCACCCCTCTGAACCACCTCCACGGACCCCATCCCACCCTCCAGGTCCAAGTGGTAGAGCTAAAGTACATCTCCAAAACCACAAGGAAAATAACCATACAGTTGTGTTCTCGACTTCCAACCCTCGACCATCCTTCACAGAGTAGACAGAAATAAGGGCACAGGTTTTGAAATGAAGCAGCTTCATTTTTTCAAGATAAAGTTAATATAATAATACACAAAGATCAAGGCAAATAAAATTAGGGAAAATGATAAACTTAGCAACAAATAGCAGCAATCTCAAAACTCTAAAGAAGAAGAAAACTTAAAAGAAAAAACTATAAAAGAAAACTAGACAGGAGAACTGTGAGATATGCACCTGACCTGACAGTGACAGGGGCGGAGCTGGCCGCACACATCATGTTGATCTGCTGACGGCACAGGACAAAGAGCAGGATACAATCATAACATGATAGTGTTCCTTAAAACATATGAAGAGCATAAACCAAATGAATTCTGAAATCGCCTCTTGATAAAATGATGAAATTACCAATAAAAACTGTATCCTCTGATAAATAAAAATAAAACAGGAGAACATGAAACAATTTATCAGAATCTGAAAAGATAAAACACCAAATAAAACACCGCAATTCACAAAATACTAAATGAGTAACTATAAAAGTTTATGATGTGAACACCACCACCCACGAAGAACATATCATGGAACAAATTACACATTAACTTACAACAGAAAGAAAAGCAAACACAACAAACAAAAACTATTGGTAGAAGACTTTCTTGAGATGGTCTCAAAGGAGTCCTTGGGCAATTTTGTAAGACACCAAGACCACAAAGGTACTGGAGATGAATGAGCCACAGAAGGGACAGGAGTGAATGGCTGGGAGAGTGGCATCCGGAGAGACACGTTCCTTAGCAGCTTATGTAATTAGACAAAGTGCAGCTAGACCTTGGACAAAACAGAGGTCAGTAACAGGAGTAAGGATCCCTGTCGTGGATCACCAGCTAAGCACTGATTAGCAAAGATTCTGTCAGATATCCAGGCCCAATGTTATGATTTAAAATCATAAAATCTTGGAGGATGAACAGAATCTCAAATTCCAGCACCTTAGATACGGAAAGAGTTTCAGGCAGTGACGTTGCCAAGTAAGGACTACCGTGAAGCAGTCACTTGAACGGAAGTCATCCTCACTGTTTTCCTTACGCATTCTCTGCAGCAGCCCCTTCAACCCTGACCTAGTGGGGGCTTCTTACTGGTTTACAGACTTTTATACTAAGGTATACTTCCATCTTCAGTCCCGCCCTCTGCCTCTTATTCTAGACTCACATCCAAAATTCCCCAATCAAAACTCCACCACAGAACCTGCCATTATTTCGAATCTCTCCTACTCCCAGGTCAAACTGCGCCAGGATCTTTTCCATCAGTCAGTAACTAGCATAGTCTAGGTTCCAGCCTGGATAGTTTTGTTTGACTCATATCTAACATACCATTAATTCTTTGCCATCATCTCTGTCTTTAATAATGGTATGATTTCACCATTCCTGTAAGTAGATTCCAAAGGATGCCAAATATCTACTAATCCTTCCATTCCTACCCCTACCAGAGCCGTCGGGCTCAACTCTATCCCTATATATTCAAAACTACAATTTCAAAGAAGATTTTAAAAACATCAACAAGAGCACCACAGACTGCTGGAAGTAATCAATTCCTAATGATTTGGGAGCATTTGGGAGCGGGAAGGCTAGGTTGGTGTGTGGACGGCAGAGCCCCATTTGTGTTTTGGAGGCAGGGTCTCTCATGGGGGGCACAGATCACTGATCAGTGCTAGGCAAGCTGAGCAGGGAGCTCCATGGACTGACCTGCCTCTGCCTCCACAAAGAAGGGTACATTAGTGGATACCAAGCCCAGCTTTAATATATGCTCTGGGGAAGCTAACTCAAGTCCTCATGCATGAACTGAAATCACTTTTCCAAATGAACTATTCTGCTAGTTTCTAGTAACACTCTTGAAGTTGACCCACATGTTAGTTAATCTACCTTATTTCTCACAGATTTACCTTTTGTACACTTAATAGATAAAGTCACTACGTATCTTGTAGCTATAAAAGCCACTGAGGTACTAGAGAAGGGCATGCCCTTGGAAAAGAGTGTGAAAAGCAATTTGTCAGGTGGCCACAGTGTTGCAGACCTATAATCTCAGAACTGGCAAGACAGGCTTCAAATCAGCTTGTAATACACAGAGAGATTCTGCCTCAAAAATAGACAAATAACTAAAAGACACCAAAACCCTGGAATACAGACTCTGAGCTTTCATCCTACATACATATTTCCATGATGTGCTGTTGTGCCTGTTCAGACCCAGCCTCTAATTTGAGCTGCACTGCAAATGCAATGGGTGGTGCTGACAGTGTCAGCCCACAGAGAGCCAGGGAAGGGAAGTGCTTCCAGGAACCTCGAGGGCTGAGATCTCTCCTGGCCAAGGCAGTTGCTGTCACCTAATTTCAATCCCAACAACTACACAGTGGGAGGAGAGGGTTGACTTCCATGCCTTCTGATAGCCACTCACATTCTGTGGCATACATGAACCCTCAGCGTAATAAATATAAAAGTACAAGAAAAATAAAATGAAATCAATTACAAATATAGTTATCAAAAAGAGTAGAAATTACTTCTTTCAATGTCTGACTATTTATTACTTTAATACTCCTGAGAAGACCTGCTACAAAACCCACCTCATCTGCACCTTCACCTCATTAGTCAGGACACAGCATGTGCCCATTCACTATGACGTGGGCTATCTCAGGCACATAGTTCCTGTGCCCATTCACTATGACGTGGGCTATCTCAGGCATATAGTTCCTGTGCCCATTCACTATGACGTGGGCTATCTCAGGCACATAGTTCCTGTGCCCATTCACTATGACGTGGGCTATCTCAGGCACATAGTTCCTGTGCCCATTCACTATGACGTGGGCTATCTCAGGCACATAGTTCCTGTGCCCATTCACTATGACGTGGGCTATCTCAGGCACATAGTTCCTGTGCCCATTCACTATGACGTGGGCTATCTCAGGCACACTGTTCCTGTGCCCATTCACTATGATGTGGGTTATCTCAGGCACACTGTTCCTGTGATTTCAACAAGAAGTATATCTTCTAAGTTGACTTCCCATGCACGCTATGCTATCACTCACAAACAATTTCCAGCCATGGCAAGTCACACAGTAAGACCATGAGGCTTCTTGTTCAGAGTGTGGGACCAGGAAGACATTCAGGCTGGAGCCATAAGTGGGTATGACCTTCCTTCCAAAGTCTGCCCCAAGTGGTACAGTTGCAGTAGCTATGCCACCTACAGCATCCACAGCCTCAAAACAGCCCAAGTTGGGGTCGAGCACTCAAACGAAACATGATCCTGTGGGCTGCACCAACTCTCCACCTCCCCGCTCCTTGAGCCATCTTCACTATCTACAGGTTCAAAGCATACTGGTCTTCCAAAGGGATCCAGTTAAGAGGAGCTTACATCATTCCAGAGTTTTCTTAAGATTTAAACTAAAATACTGTTAATATGGTCCAGTATTACATACATTCACTCATAGATACGCAAATGTTAACAAAACTCTCTAATTAGAAATGGAATTTAAAGAATATTACATTTTATGTTTAAGAATTAAACGTTTTATACATTTGGTTTTAATTAATGATGTATTAGTAATAATTGTAATGTGTGCCCACATATGTGTTCACATGTTGTGCGACTCTGACAGGGTACCAGGGACAGATATGGAAATGCTCAGATGTTTAAGCGCCCTACATAAAACGGCAGAATATTTGCCTATCACCCCCAGAAGATTACTGCACATCTTAGATTAATCTAGACTGGTCGTCAGTCTTTATTATACTATACTATTAGACAGGGAGAAGTCTGTATTAACTAAAATACAGTTCTCATCCACCGTAGGTGAAATCTGCAAATTGTTTTTACATATTGTTTTAAGAAATAAGATGATGATCATCAAAATATTTCTACACACAAATACTATCAAATAAAATCTGTGGGAGGTGAAGTAGGTATGAGTTCAAGAAGGTCAAGAAAACCCTCGGCAACGGCGGCAAAAGAACTTATGCACACATATTAAATGAATAATAAAAGGCACAGAATCATCACAATTTTCATATTTTAGGGTACAGATATTAAGTGGCATGATAATTATTGCAATGTCAATTTTGACACTATTCTAGAAATTATGTCCTGATGAACTATTTATGGTTATGACCCATGTGTTTAGGGCTAACATATGTGCAGGCATTACAGACGTGTTAAACTAGGTAACTAGTGTGTTCCTTCAGCACCATTCAGCCTGATGTTTTTCCAGAAGACCCTGGCACAGGGAAGACAATCGCCCCACCAAGGCTCTCAGGACACTTTGGGAACCAACTGCTGCTGTGGCTGTTAACTCTCAGCTTTGCTTGTGAGTTCTGGAGCTGCATTAGCTCCAACAACTAGATCTCCCACCTGCAGATGTGCAGTCACAGCCTGCACTGTCCCTCTACCCAGGACACTCTCTGATACAAGTCTTTTCATCACTCAGATTCTCAGTCAGACTGCCTCAGGATACACGGGCTTCCTCTAGATTATTTCTTACAACTACACACCCACGGAGTTACCTCAAATGCAGTTTTAGATAGAGCTGCCTCCTAAAAGTCTCCATGTGACAGTCCTCAAGCCACGGCAAAGCTGACTGCCGTACTCACTGTTGGAATCAGATGCCCCCAGAGGCTAATGGCAGTTCCCGGGGCATGACACCTAGAGGGCAGTGAGCCTCTCTGCTTCCTGGGTAACTGGGGAAGCCGGACACTTGACTTTCCACAGAGCCCAAAGCAATGGATCTATCTGATCTTAGCCGGGAATTTCCTTACTTATATGCCAGAATAAACATTTCTCTCTCTACACGTAAATTATCTCAGGTATTTTCTACAGTGACAGGACGCTAACATATTCTCCATTCCATTCCTAAAACTTGAAACCAGACTGAGCCTTTGATAATTCTGGCTACATTAACCACCGCATCTGAAGTTCAGGTGACTCCTCCCCATGTCACAGGTACACTACTGCTCTTTACGAGCAGGTCCTGAGAAGAGTGGGACTCCTGTACATTAGTTAGTAAACAGCATCAGAGTTTATGTAATTTAGCCAGGGATGTAAATGATTAAAGTGACAACGTCAAGATTTAAACCCAGTTACACATTTTAATAATCCACGATGACATGTTATTTCCCTTTCATTTACTATCTTATCTGACTTGCCGAACAGCCTCTATTTTACAGCATCAGCTTTAATAAAACACAGCAGGGAATCAGTTGGGAAATAGGACCTTTATGCTAGCAAAGCTTGGTGGAACCCGATGTGCTGGAGCCTGAAACAGAGACTCAGTGTAAGCAAGACACGGTCACAGAGCTAGATGCAGAAAATGTTGAAATAAAGTTAGGCCATGGCTATCTATTAGCTGGACTTCTGAACATATCACACTATGATACTGTCAAACTTTCTGAACTATGATAAAGGTCCGGGTTAAAGACAGTAGCTACTCTAATGGACACAGTCCAGAGAAACAGATGCAGTTCCTGTGGGTCCTCTGTGCCCACAGCCACAGCACTCAGCCCTGGGCCACTCCTCAGAGAGGGAAAAGAAATCTTAGGTACACAGAGTAGCCGAGAGCTCACCAAGCATATGTGTTCTAATTCATATGCACACATAAACAATTTAAAGCTCAAGATTAGAAGTTTACACAACTAAAAGACTGACCCCAACAGAAGATGGGAAACAGTGTGCTCGCTGCAGGAAAGGCTTCACACTGTGTACAAACAAACAGTCTTATAGCAAATCAGAAAGCATGGAAGAGAGAAAGGTTAGCAACAACTAAAATCTCCAAAGCAGGTTCTAGTCAACATGACAGATACACGTCGCACCCACTCTCTCTGTGGTAGGACTTTCAACTTACCCGGAGAAGCCATGACATCAGCAAGAGACACTGCTTCAAACGTAAGAAGTCAGGTTCCAAACTTTTTAAGAGAGATGAGTCAAATGTTGTACGCATATACTTCTGTGTACTTATGTACCCAATTACCAATAAATACACAAGCAAATAGAATTTGAAAACAGAAGGAGGAAACAGATCTATATTTAAAAAAAAAAAAACATACACCCGAAAAGATTTTATTTTTTTATTTCTCCTCCCTTTATTACAAAAATAAGAAACTATGGAGAAAACAAAATAAAATCATGGTTATCAAAAATATACTCAAACTAGACTTAAAAGGATACATTATTGTCGCCACTGACCTGACTGTATGGAAACTGTAGGTATTTACCACTTCACTATACACAGAGAGGTATAAATCAGCTTGGTGACAGATCAAACAAGAAGCTTATGAGCAATGAGATTTTCAGAAACACCTGAAAATTTTAATTTATGTTTAACCCCTATAAAAATGTAACCAAATTGCAAAAATATAATCAAAGATTTGAAAATGACATGAGAAAAAGATGAAAGAAAGATTATTTTCACTTTAGTAATTCGGACGTAAAGCTGAAGCTAAAAGAAAAAAGGACCACGTTCACCATGATGGGTGACTATGTGGTAGAAAAGCCTTTCACCATACAAAAATGCACTTCCTGTACCATAACAGAACCTACCATGGGGAGAAAGAGGTCATTTTTAAAAGTAAACTGTTGTTGTAAGGTAACTTTTAATTTGTGCACACAATGTAAATTGCTGTGGTGGATGCATGCCGGGTCACCGAAACCACGGTAGCTGAATTCAGATGTGACCCAGCAGCCCAGGTGTTCAGGAAAAGTGCTGTTAACAGTGAGGATTGATGATCTAATCAAACTGTCACAGCCAGATCCTCGGCAGGGTGGTTGGAGGGAGGTGGAGGAGGATAATATTCAGAAGGCAAGCACATGCTTAGTGTTACTTTCAATTGATGCTGACATTTTCAATTGTGAAAAGAAATTTTTTCCTAAGTAATATAGGAAACAACTCAGCTAACCTTCCGGAGGGCATCAGATAATCATAGTAGGTTGGTGTGCAAAAGCTAACTTCTCAGAAATGTGAGCACATTTGAAATACAAATAATAGGACATTTCAGAGATTTACTGCAGTAATCAACATTTTAATTACTTTCTGTTTTCTTAGATGTACAGTACAACTGCGATGAATATTCTCTCTATGGATAAGCCGAGCTATATTTTTACCCTGGTATTTGCATCTGGTTGAGAAAAATTCCCATAAGAATACAAATAACCAAGAGTCACATGCTGATTAATCTAAAACTTCTAAAGTCACGTGTTAATTAAGGTAATTAATATGTTCTTCCATGATAATGCTATACATTTGTCACATGGCATGACACATAGGCTGTGATTGGTCAGTCAGCTCTAAAAGCACAACAGCCAACTCTGAAACAGAGGGTTGCTTTTGTTTGTTTTAGTCTGGTTGTGTTCCTTTGTGAGCTAAGGACTATATTCGGAGGAATCAAACAGTGCATATACTCCACCCCAGCCAGGGTAAGGGCTGTATTTCATTGTTGTTGGCTGGTTTTTCCAACTGCGACTACTGATGGAGATTTTATAAATCTGAGTACACAGAAGTGTATATATACTCAGAAAAATCACTAGACTGGCATGCAAGTGTGGGATCCACAAATAATTCAAGAAACCTGATCTTAATGCAGAAGATTTTTTTTCTCCTGTTAGATATTAAAATGTGTTCAACGTGAAATACCACATTTTCTGAGACAAGTGTCTCGGTATGGCTACAGTGGCTGTTAAAGTGCTCACAAAGACTGTGGAGACCCCAGACACACTCCTCTTACTCAGTTTTCCCAGCATTAGCCTTCTCTCTGCAGCCAAAAACAATGAAGCTTGTCGAACTGCTCCATGTTTTCCAGGCACACATTATAAAGCATTTTCAGGAAAACTCCCTCCGTCACGACTGATCTTTGTGAAATTGTACCCCAGTTAGAATTAATATTGATAAAAACCATATTAACTCTGTCATTCATGGTAGACACATAGATCCAAGGTAACACAACATAGCTTCTTTAATTGTTAAGACATACAAACATGAAAAAATAGTAGAAATAGCATGCATTCTTTTTCATGTCAAATCAGAACAACCTCATACAGACCAGTAAAACTGAACTAGTACTTCCAATATGCTTCTGAAAGTATTCTAATAAAATCTCAGGAGGACAAAAGAAACCCCAGAAGAAAAAGCTTCAGTGTTGCTAATGTTTACAGGAAAGTAAACACTATGCATGTGTCTGTTTGTTTGAGGTTGGCCTTTTGGAGACACTGCTTCACTTGTAACCCAGGAAGAGGCCTGGTAACCTCTGTGTAGATCAGTCTGGACCCATAGGGCTCTGCAGGGATCCCCTTCTCACTCTGAAGTGCTGGTAAAAGAGGGATACGCTGCCATTCCCAAGACACCATGCATCATTAACAAAACTTGACTTAAGCATTTTAGTTATTTATACACAAAATTTATACAGAAAATTCCATTGGCATGAGAGTTAAAGGTGCCCACTGTCTCATTGCCAGCATGAAAGAAGCATACCCATGAGTAGGGGGTGAGTGGAAGAGGGGCAACACTCTAGGGGCACCCAGCAGCCACAACATCCCTATGAACAGCACAGGGCCGCTTTTCACAGCTGCACAGGGGAAAGGATTCCCGGGGCGTGTCTGAAGTTCACAATAAACCATCAGGATTGGTGGAAGCATTCCTACACACGTCTGTCCTACAGCTTTTATTGGACTCTAACAGGATACAAAACAGCAAGGAATCACACACAAGGTGGGAGAAGTGGGCCAGCCCATATCAACAATCAACAGAAGTCAGGAGTAGTCTGAAGGCAATTTTATAAAGGAGGTTGGCATTATCCCAACAGTTCCAAATGTGGACTTGTTGAATTCTGTATTGCTTGAGATATCTTAGAATTCCTACAAAATAGGAAAAAAGAAAACTCTCTCTCCCCATTGATTGACTAATTGCCAGCCTGAAGACAGGACAGTAGCTATCTATTTATTGTTAATCTAGACTCCATGATTTATTACAAACTTAATTACAGAGGTTTGCCTGGCATATCAAGAGTTCAATAAAGCATGTGGATAAATTATATTAGTACATATAAAAGCACATAGTCTAAAGTAAAATTTTTTTCTTCCACTATATAATCATATAATATATGATAAAATTGTCCACTAAAGCATTGTTTTAAAAGAGGTGGGGAGGTGGTAATTCACAAAAGAATTTTACAAATAACTAGAAACAAAGAAAATTAAAGATGTCTTTGAAGTTAATGTGTTTAAACTCTACCACAAACATGTAGATTTACTTTAGTAGAAAACTGGCAGTGTCCCCTGCTCCGGCACTGCTGGTGAAATGCGACAACAACAAGCACGTCCACCCAGCAGCTCCAGCTGTGTCACTGGCACCAGGGAAATAACTTCGGAAAGATTAACGCATGGCACTGTTTACTTGGTAGAAACTTACAAAGAGTATTAATGCTCATTAAGGAGCAAATCATGACATCATGATACAATAAATAATAGATTAGGTCATCCAATTAAATAAATCTGTATTCATGAATTGATGAACAATGGCCACAAGAATAAAGCAAAGCAAGCTATAAAATGGCAAGTATAAATACATGTATACAGCATATGTGTATATACACATGAGAACTGAGAAAGGTTCCCGCTGAAGGACATCACACTAAGCTAAAAATTACTTCCCTTGAAGAATGAGAATTATTGTTCTACTTACTTTATTCTTTGCAGCTACACATACTGATCACATTTTTAATAAGAAAATACATTTTATTTTAGCATAATTCTGATAAGAAATGAGGAGGAACAAGAAAACGTTACATATTATTTTAGAGAAAAAAATCAATTTTTTACCAAGGTCTTGTAATAAATCCATTTTAAAGGAACTACGTACTGTAAAGATTCCCAGAATGTTTGCTGTCCACATGGAGTGACTAGCATGTCCTTTCTGTCGTCTCCACGACGTTACAGGTGTATACCGCTGCTCCGCCAACTCTTCTAGGGAGGAGCCGTGCCATTACTAGCATTTACTACATGATATTATTGCCACCAGAAGCAAGAGAGCCGAGAGCGTGATACATGCAGTTGCTGTCTGTTAAAAACCTTGTCTAATGCTCAACTGAATAGTATTTCACTACCCTTCATTACTGGATGAAACTGAATATACACACAAAAATATAAAATCAACAATACAAATGCTAACAGATAATTGAGAGAGCGTGGCATTTCACTCGGACGCAATGAAAACACACCACTGCTGCTTTTTGTGAACCATATTTGAAGCAGTCTTAATTGTTTTAAATATACACAGAAAATCTGACATAATAAAAAATTATAAAATTGAAACATAAAAGAAATGAGAATTATAAAATGAAACACTTATTTGTTAATTTATAACTAATACCTGATATATTAGCTTTGGAGTATCATAAAAAAACTCTCAGTATCGTTCCCTGTATCAGACCCAATAGTTTTTAAAATATAGCTAGCAACTGGTGGCCAATCCAAAAATTTATTCAGCACTAATCATTACTTCAAAACAACCAAATTGTGACTAATGTTTGGATGACTAATTTTCCAGCCTGTTTGAAGAACAAAGAGAAACAAAAGCAAATACTAAGAGTCACAGATTCCAAGAAAGATATTTTAGAAAAACAACACAAACAACTTTTTAAAGGATACTGGTACGATGAACTTGACTACTAAAACGATGCCAACACCACAAATAACAGCTGGAACCATGTTTTCTCTACTAATAAACTGATTTACATTTTTTTCTCATGAATGACAGAAACCACTGACAAGCAACACTTTCTGACAATAATAAAAGCACGGTTCATAGGCACCATGCTTCTGCGTTACAGAGGACAGACAGAGTCGATGCGATGACATTAGGTTGCTCCTCACTGTTATCTCTCTTCATCTCTCCCTCTCCACCCAGCTCTAGCTGCCCAAAACCACAATTACTCATAGTCCCAAAAAGAACTTAAATGATGAGGAAAACAGGAATAGTAAGAGGGAAGAGGTTAGAAGTTCATTTCCATTAAGCAAACGTAGAATAAAGGAAGCCGAAAGGGGGAAAAAAAACAAACATAATATCTAAAGATGGCAAAAATTGAGATGGAAAGGTAGGGGAAGGAAGCAGGAATAACTAAAGTTTTATTTATTGAAAATGCTAAGAATTAAAATAATATGAGAATAAGAAAAATCAGGGCTGAATGCAAAACAGTGATTGAATGCAATCTAACTAGCATAAGCCTTAAAAGAAGAGCACACTAAATTAGCACAAGAATAACAAGCTACAATAGAAAGATGGGAAGAACATTAAGACCAAGAATTACATAACTCAGATAAATTCAGAACTCTATCCAAATGTGAGTCATTCTACCTTTTGATAAAATGTGCTTTGTGCTCAGGTTATGTTCATGTGAATATTTTTGATCAAGGAATCTTAAAAAGGAGGGAACGACTACACATGTACTGCAAGGACAGTCTGTTTTTACTCTCTGAGGAAAGAAAACCTGCTTTGATTCAAGTTATTAAAAGCCAGGACTTGTGCATGAACAAGTCAGCACAATGCACAGTGGTACTTTTGGTCAATCAAATGAAAAGTCAAAGTAAAATGTACTGGTATTCATAAGCTTTGGCTGAAACACCAGCAAAGACCTAACAGTAGCCATTTCCCCCGAACAAAACCACTGCTGAAATAGAACCCAAGGGACAAACGTACACAAAACTTATCTTAATAGTCAAGATATAATCAAGCAATCATTCCACAGCAATCTGTAGCATAAAAGAACATCATATGTACAAAAAATCTTGGTAACAGATAAACACAACCTGCTAAAAAAAACAAAAACAAAAAAAACAAAAGGAAAGTCATAACTTACTAGTGTTAGCATTCAGAAGAAACTCTGACCGTATATGCTATTTTGGGGTCCTTATTCAACGGGCTATTTTTATACTCTCTCATTATGTGTGTCGTTCTCTGGGGTCATATGCAATATAAAACAACGTCATGTCTCTTCAGTTAGTTCCATGTGAGTTTCAAAATTAAAACTTGAAAGTGGTAGAAATTGGAAATAAAAATGACTTGAATTTATGAATGAAACAATGAAATCTGAAGGAAGTTACATAGCAGGAATTCTCTTTAGTGATATTATTGATTGACATTAGCGGAAGGTTTTCCTAAACCCAAGGTACTGGGAATGCTTTTGTCCTATGGGAAACAGGCTTGCAAAATAGCAAATTTACATAT
>NC_142038.1:4687256-4797256 GCF_982192425.1 Myodes glareolus | reverse complement strand
TGACTGCTAGCAAAACTCTGCTGTCCCCATAGAGCAGGGCCTTCCTCAGCCACCAAGAGAAGCTTCCTCCTGTAGCGGATGAGAGCAAATCCAGAGACCCACACATGACAATGTGAAGAGTGAGAGACCTCAGAACACTAAGTCTTAAATGTGATGTCTCCATCAAATCCCTTCCCTCAGGGCTCATGGAATTCAGAGTGAGTTTGTATTTTTGGTTTTTGTTTATTTTGAAAACAAAGAAACACAAAATAATATTACAAAATATATACACACAACTTTTAATTTCCAAAATTTTTAAACTAAGTTATTAAAAGGACAAGTCTGTAGCCATTTGCACATCTAAGAAATATAAAGATGTCCCTACTAGTAAAGCTATACAAGAAGCTATGTTGGGCAAATTAAAACTATCTGTCACTAACATTTGCAAAACAATGAACGTAGGTCTGTAAAATGCCACCTACAGAACACAACTTGACTGAGGAAAGGAAGCGAGAATCACCCAAAATTTCTACCAGGGAACTTCCACAACTCATAAACACTTTCAGTAATGTAGCAGGATACAAGATCAACTCAAAAAAAAAAAAAAAATCAGTAACCCTCCTGTAGACAGATGATAAATGGACTGAGAAAGAAATCAGAGAAAAATCAATTTTCACAATAGTTACAAATAGCATAAAATATCTCGGAGTAACTCTAACTAAACAAGTGAAATACTTATACGACAAGAACTTTAAATCTTTGAAGGAAAAAGTTGAAGAAGACACCAGAAAGTGGAAAGATTTCCCATGCTCTTGGGAAGGCAGAATTAACCCAGTAAAAATGGCAACCTTACCAAAAGCAGTCTACACATTCAATGCAATGCCCAGCAAAATTTTTCACACACCTTGAAAGAACAGTACTCAACTTCATATGGAAAAGCAAAAGACCCAGGATAGAAAAAAACAATCCTGTACAATAAAAGAACTTCTGGAGGCATCAAAATCCCTTACTTCAAACTTTACTGCAGAGCTACAGTATTGGAAAGAGTCTGGTATTGGCACAGAAACAGACAGGAGGACCAATGGAACCGAATCAAAGACTCGGATATTAATCCATATACCTACGAACACCTGATTTTTGATAAAGAAGCAAAAGATATGAAATGGGAAAAAAGAAAGCATATTTAACAAATGTTGCTTGCATAACTGGATATCAACATGTAGAAGAATGAAAATAGATTTATATCTATCACCATGTACAAATGCAGTTCCAAATGGATCAAAGACCTCAACATAAAGCCAGCCACACTGAACCTCACAAAAGAGAACTGGGGAAGTACACTTGAACTCATTGGTACAGGAGACCACTTCCTAAATATCACCTCAGCAGCACAGACACTGAGAGAAACAGTTAATAAATGGGACCTCCTGAAACTGAAAGCTTCTGTAAAGCAAAGGACACGGTCAACAAGACAAAACGACAGCCTACAGAATGGGAAAAGATCTCCACCAACCCCACATCAGACAGAGGTCTTATCTCCAAAGTATACAAAGAACTCAAGAAATTGGTCATCAAAAAACCAAATAATCCAATTTAAAAAATGGAATACATACCTAAACAGAGAATTCTCAACAGAGGAATCTAAAATGACTGAAAGACACTTAAAGAAATGTTAAACATCCTTTGTCATCAAAGAAATGCAAATCAAAATAACTCTGGGATTCCATCTTATACCTGTAAGAATAGTCAATATCAAAAACACTGATGACAGCTTATGGTGGAGAGGTTGTGGGGAAAATGGAACACTTCTGCATTGCTGGTAGGGGTGCAAGGTAATACAGCCCCTTTGGATATCAGTGTGGCAATTTCTCAGAAAATCAGAAAACAACCTTCCTCAAGACACAGTAGTAACACTTTTAGGTATATATCCAAAGGTTGCTCAATTGTGCCACAAGGACATGTGCTCAACTATGTTCATAGAAGCATTATTTGTCATAGCCAGAACCTGGAAACAACCTAAATGCCCCTTGACTGAAGAATGGATAAGGAAAATGTGGTGCATTGACACAATGGAGTACCACACAGCAAAAAAAAAAAAACAAAAAAAACAAAAAAAAAACAAAAACAAACAAACAAACACCGACATCTTGAAATTTGCAGGCAAATGAATTAAGCTAGAAAACATCATTTTGAGTGAGGTAACCGAGACACAGAAAGACAATTATCATATATACTCACTCATAAGTGGTCTTTAAACATAAAGCAAAGAAAACCAGTCTACAAATCACAATCCCAGAGAACCTAGACAACAATGAGGACTCTTAAGAGACATACATGGATCTAATCTACATGGGAAGTAGAAAAAGAAAAGATCTCCTGAGTGAATTGGGAGCGAGCGGACCTTGAGAGAAGGGTGAAGGGGAAGGGAGAGGCAGGGAGGGGAGTAGAGAAAAATGAAGAGCTCAATAAAAATCAATTTTATACACACACACACACACACACACACACACACACATATATAACCTGAAATGCCCAAAAGTCTACAAGAAATTAGCAAAAAATTCAGTCAATAAATGGGGGTTGTTTCAAACTTCAAATGAAGAAGTACAAACAGGCAAAAATAAATGAAAAAGAAAGTTACACACTTTACCCAAGAGGCAGATGAAAACTCACTCTGAGACTGCACCTCACCCACATGAATGGCTGTCATTCTAAAAGCAGATACTGCTGGGGTTGGTGCCACACTCACTGAAGTAGGAATGTACTTTGGTACAGCCATTATGGAAATCATTATGGAGACTCCTCAAAAGAAATCTAGAAATATGGAGCTGGACAGAAGGTTCAGAGGTTTACTGCTTGCGTTTGCACAGAGACAAAGTTCAACTCCCATCAACCTTATGGAGGCTTACAACCACCGGTAGCATCAGTTCCGGTAGATACTATGCAACCTTCTGACAATTATGGGAACCAGGGACATGGCACACATTCATACACATAAAATAGAATTTGTAAAAATTTTTAAAAAGTTCTACAAATAGAGCTCCTAGGCCTATAAGGAAAGCAGCCGAAGTCAGCATAGCCATATGCAGATGAACACAATGGTGTGCACATACACAACTATGTATGAGCACATGCAAAGATGGAACAATGTTATTGAGGGAAAATGGGTGGAACTGGAGAGCATTATGGCCAGCAAAATGTGCCAGCCCCACAAAAGTTAATCCATGTTTCTATCACAGACAAAAAGGAAAAGGACTGCTAGGGATGTGCCAAAGGAACTCTCTCAGTGCCAAAGGGCTGAGAGAGGGGACCACATATAATAAAGAGTGGACCAGGAGAAAGTATGATTAAATTAAATGCATACTTGGAAATATTATAATGAAATACTTTACTCTGAATGATACATGTTAATAAAAATCCAACTTATTTGTAAATAAATTTTATTCTCTTGCTCCTCATGGTGGTGGCGCACACCTTCAATCCCAGCACGTGATAAATGCTAATAAAAATTCAATTTATTTGTAAAGAAATAAATTTATTCTCCTGCTCATCGTGGTGGTGGCACACGCCTTCATTCCCAGCACTCAGGGAGGTAGAGGCCGGTGGATCTCTATGAGTTTGAAGCCAGTCTGGTTTACAGAATGAGTTCCAGGACAGCCAGAGTCACACAGAGAAATCCTGTCTCAAACAAACAAAAATCTCAGTAAACTTGATCTATTTTAAATTAAAACCATTCCATATGAGTTATACTGAACCTGCTATTTCCTATAACACGTTTCACCATATTTTCATGAAATGAAGAAAGTAACATATATTTAGACCTTAGCAAATGTAAACTTCCTCAATCATTTTATTCAAAAACAAGTATTTTTAAAACTATAAAATGTCATACCTATATACTATGTCTTATAATTTTATACCTATATATTTACATTAATATCACAACAGACTGCAGAAACAGTAGGGGTGTGGCCTAGAGCCAAGACCACCCATTCCTGGAGAACATACAATGTTAACTCATTAAGAAATATACAGCGCTATTCCTCATACTGGGTTGCCTCGCCCTGCATTAACACAGGGGGAGTAGCTTCGTTCTACCTCATCTCGATATGTCATGCTTTATCGATTCCCATGGGAGGGAGACCTGCCCCTTTCTGAACAGAAACAGAGGGGGAGTGGGTAGGGAGAGGGGCAGAGGGGAGGAGGGGGAAGGGAATGGGAGGAGAGCGGGAGTACCTAAGATAATACTGTTCACACACACACACACACACACACACACACACACACGAAGAGGGAGGGAGGGAGGGAGGGCGGGAGAGAGCACAAGCGAGCACAATTCAGCATGGCAATGGATATGGAAATGCATTCCTGGAAAGCAGATTTTTAGACTCTTGTATCAAGCAAGAAATATTTCTATGTAAACTTTGTTAATTCATCTGAAATTAACAATATTTGACTTTTCACCTTAATAAATACTGATTTTGTATAATGCAATGAGTAGGTCCGAATGTCTAATAACTACCAAGCAATGCTACGAGTCTCCTGGAATTGAGCATGTTGTGTGAAGTTTAATTCTTTTGGCTTTTTAAGGGGCCACCACCCAGCTCCCAAAGAAATCATGGAGACTTGTTCTTACTCATGAATGCCTGGCCATGGCTTGGCTTGTTTCCTGCCAGCTTTTCTTATCTTAAATTATCCCAACTACCTTTTACCTCTGACTTCTATCTTTTTCTATTTCTGTATATTTTTCTTTGCTTCTTTCTCCTTGGCTTGCTGGGTGTAGCAGGGTGACTGGCCCCCCATGTCCTCCTCTCTTTATTCTCTTGCTCCTTCTCTTTGGTTTTTCTTTGTATTTATACTCTCTGCCTGTCAGCCCCGCCCATCCCTGCCCTGCCTTGCTATTGGCCATTAGCGCTTCTTAAGACCATCAGTTGTTTTAGACAGGCACCAAAATACAACTTCACAGAGTTAAACAGATGCAGCGTAAACAAAGTCACACACCTGGAAACAATGTTGCCAACAGGAGGAAAGGGCACTGAGATGAAAGAGCTGCTTCCAGAAATGTTAGGACCACGACATGGTCAGAGTCTGCTACAGAACACCAATGCCAGCTGACTTTCCTATAAACTCTAAGTATAGAATCCCTGCACCCTAAGCTCACAACAGATCATGAAAGTTGATCTAGTAACAAGAACTGGAGTGTGAAGAGGCCATCTTAGGAAATAACTGTAAAAACACTTCATTTTTCCCATCACAGCACTTCAGATTAAGGAAATAAAGTTTTTCATTGGTTTAAACGGATGGTCAAATTGCCTTGATACAAGTTCATAAGAATTACTCTGAAAAGTTGTGTTTCCTGGAAATGTCTTGGGAAAAACATTGCTTAGGACATTTTTAGTAAACTACCAAGTAATCCTGAATGTAAAGAAGCTCTCTCAGAAGTCAGCTGGTGGGTAGGCACAATGGAAGGCTGCAGTAAACATACAGGCCTTTGTTCTCCTGAGTCCTGGCAGTGGACCGGAATCAAGGAAAGGAGTTCCAGGCCTATTTCACCAGGTACAGATGTGTAAGCCAGCATTCTAAGGAAGTTAAGTAAAATTAGAGAAATGAATGGCAAAAAAAAAAAAAATGGAAAAGCCAGCTGGTAGAAAACATCCTTTAACAGTTACAAACAGCTGACCTCTTTATTAGCTGCACACTACGAGTCTCCAGGATCCCGTGAAAATATCTCAATCATTCTGTCCAATTAAACAATGGCTTGAAAAATCAATAGAGGAGTATAGAATAACAATTATTACTGCAGTATTACAATTTTGTGTTTCTTTGGGGGAAGAAACAAGAGATGAAAAAGGAAATTTTGATCTACAAATTAAACATACGCAAACATATGCATAGACACACACACCCTTCATTCTCCAGTGTTCCGGGAGAGCGTGATGAGGAAGATCCGCTACAGAAGGAATAAACAGAGACTCAACAAGGTGGGCCACATCTCCATACATGATAAAAGTGACAGCCAGTAGCTGTGGGATGTTAGGTGGGCATCTTAGAGAACATAGAGAAGAGAGTCACGGAGGAAAATAAGGCACGTCTGACAAATGTTACCAATGAATGATAAGGCCCTCAAAAGGAATCAGCATCATGATGAGAGTCGCATAAAACAGAATGACCATGCAACAGCCCAGGACAAAGATGGGGTTCAACAGAAATGTTCACACGTAGTGCCAAGCCACCATCCAAATGTCTTTCCTTAAGGCCTGACTCAACACTGTCAGTTCCAGCTCCAGAAGAGTGCTCAGCTGGGAAAGCGCAGGACACAGCAGCAGACAAGGTCCTCTTTGCCAGAATCCAACCAACTCTCTTATTCCTAACCTCATGTTCCAAACCCTCGTCCACCCCATTGGAACACTTTCCTTGCTAAGCATTTACTAAGGCATCATCCTTTACTACCTCCTCCAAGTCTTCCCCAAGGCCCCTGGGCAGCCCAGAGCTCACTAAACCAAGAAAAAACTGAACCACGGGCATCCTAGAGCTCTCAATGCACTTCCCTTAAACTGCTACAAGTTTATGATCATCTACAAGGCAGCCCTCCCCCTCTCCGTAAGGGCTCACCTCAAGGGGCACCCACCCACAATTCCCTGGAATAGCACACCACTTTACTGCAGCAGAGTCTCCTCTTTCCTTGTACATTGTTTCTCTGTTCTCATCTTCTGCCAATCAAGTCCAAAACAAGGCCCATGGGGACAGAGGAGAGGCTGTCATCTTTTAGATGTTACAAAAGACTAACAAAGTCTTATGTCTTAACTAGGACCACAAGGGTTCTTTTAAGCAGCAGGGATGTTATATTCCCAGTAAGACTGATGAGAACAGGAAGAGGAACGGGCGAGTAAGTCAAGGAGACAGTCCTGCATCTGCATCTTTTTCTCCTAAATGAGCATATTGCCTGAAAGCTATTATGAGAAAGTGATAAGCTGAGAGGAGGCTCCTGGATGCTGGGTAGCTCCCACTGGCTGACCCAGCCCTCTCTTTCCCATCCCCCAGCCTAGATTCTGCAGTAAGGTTGTGAAAAATCTCCAGACTAGCATCCTGACAAACCCTGTATCCCTGGAACCCTCCAGCGATGTCTCTCTCCCGCCTCTCTCTCTTGGTCTTCCACCTACGAGCATCTCTAACTTCTCTCTGAATTCACCCTGCTGCAGTCAATGAAATATTAAAATTCTTAAGAACCCAAAAGCTACTGACTTTGACTAACTTTTCGTTTCTGGGACAAAGAAAGCCTTCATCCTTCTCAGAAACACCCAATTATTTGTGTATCATATAAAGAGGGAGGGTTCTGATACACCGAGCAAGTGAGTGTGATAAAGGAGAAGCAATACTGCTGTTAGCTGGTAAGCACTTAGCAGCAGCATGGACACCTTAGGAGCAAGTTTTTAGCACAGGAGAACATTCTGAACAACAGGAGTGAAGCTGTACCTTAAAGTGTACAAACAGTTTCATTTGATATGAAAAAAAAAGACATTTTCTAAAAGTATCTAATAGGGATGTACAGTACTCAAGAGAGAGACATAAAACCAAGGGGCTAAAGATACATGAACTTGCAGGAAAGTATTGACTTAAAAGTTCCTACTGCAATACTTCTGAGTTATGGGGGCTTTGATTTATGTGAGCTTGTTAAAATATAACATTCACATAAATGGGACTTCCTCATGAGAAGTAAGGAAAAAAAAATGAGAAAGGAAATAACAGTAGTAAATACATGAAAGCCCTGAAGTCCTTTGCACGTGCTTGAGATGGGTAACAGTTTAGGACCTAAGCTTCCCAGCAGTAACACAAAGAGGAAAACTCAATTACACACATGATTTGCTAGTACCCAAGTAAAACGTCAAATCATCACAGGAAAGCACAGCATCTCCTCGAACAGAGACCAAACAGAAATCACCTTCCCGAGTCTAATCAACAGCAGACCAAATACTGAATTAACAACAAAGTTGATTTCATGTTATTTTTTGAAACTTTCTTAAACTTAAGTCATTACCATAATAATTATAATGTAAAAACCGATCTATAGGACAAAGGGGAAGAAACAGTACAGTGAAAGAAACCAGTTTTTAGCAATAACAACAAAAACAACAATAATAATAAAGGGTAACATTTTTAAAAACTTTAAGAAATGCATAGTGTAAAGCCCAGCATGGTGGCATGTGTGGTCCCAGCACACAATGTGAGGGCAGGACATGTCCAGCTGATGCCAACCTTGAACTCTAGGCTAAGACCCTGGAGTCATGTGGAATTTGGACATGGTGTGCCACTGACACTTGTGCTAGCTTTCACCGAGGAAACTTACACGGCAGAGACCAGGAAAGAGCCCACTGCAGTCATCCAGGCAAACAGACTGTCGGCATGACCAATACAATCCCAAACTTTGACAGGGTGACTTTGTGTCTCTATCCACATGCGCTTAAATAAACTTCTGACTGACCCCATGAAGATGCAGAAGCCAATCTTTCATTAAGAACAACATTTGCTTCAGAGGATTGCTATGGCATTGATCATTCTACGGAGAAATGATTCACTAGGTTTCCTTTCTACTGAAACTTCCTTTTTCATAAAACTACTGGGTCACACCACCGGGGACTATTATGTAGTCCTAAGTACCCACAGATGGGGACATGTACAGATGGAAACATGCAAAGCATCGAGTCACTAAAACGTGGCAAGTTGTTCCAGTAAGCCAGACTGGGAGAGCAGGCATGTTGTCTTCTACTTTGCCAACAGAGATGTCTTCTGTAAGTATTTTTAACACTGACAGAAGTCCATAAACATTTTATTTTTCCTAAATTAACTTGTGTAGGTAGTTTTTAAAAAGAAAATAAATGCTGAATGCAAACAACAGAAAGAAAGAAAATCGAAGGAGACAGGGAGTGTTGACAGAAAATGGAGAGTCTGAAGTGACAACCACAGTTACAGCAGCCAGGATGGAGAGAGTCAGAGCATCCATATGAGAAAAAACAAACAAAGCCGCTCGTCTACCATGCACATACTGAGTGGAGGGAAACTATCTTCTAATGAACGACAACATGCACAGGTAACTGCTTGACCAAACCCAAGCTATTATTTTAAAATGGACGATACAGTGATAAGCATAATTTAAAGGCAATAAAACCATACATGACAACTAAGATCCTTCCTACCAAGAAGCTGCCAATCCACTATTCTGTGGATCATTCATTTTCTAAAAAATGTATTGTTTCTTTCAAAGAGTGGCAACATTCCTAAACAACCTGAAGGACCACTAGAACTAGATTAATGATAACAAAAACCCACGGGAAGAGCACGTCAATATGAGTTTTGTTTTGGATGTCACCTTGATGTTTCATGTAAAATAGTGGCATAACAAATTTTGAAAAACAAAATAGGAAAAGATATCTTTCCACTATTTTGACATGCAAACTTTTTGAAGGAAAGAGAAAAAGGAAATAAAAAAGGAACCAAGGAAATCACTCCAAACCTTTCACACCCCAAACCCTCCAATGTCATATTTATACCTCAAACACACCATAGTGTCATACTCACAGCCCAAACACAAACTTATATGGAAAAAGGGTGGGGGAACAAACACACATAAAAATAAAATAAAAATTAAAAATAAAAGCAAACAGAAAAACAAAAAATCCCCAACACAAAATCTTTACAAATCACACATGACTGCTTAGAAACCAGTACTCTGC
Organism: Myodes glareolus; assembly: GCF_982192425.1. Classification (NCBI taxonomy): domain Eukaryota; kingdom Metazoa; phylum Chordata; class Mammalia; order Rodentia; family Cricetidae; genus Myodes; species Myodes glareolus. Next base: position 4,787,549 of record NC_142038.1, on the reverse strand, counting down.
CCTGGAGGCTGGGTTTCTCGGGAGTCTGAGTAGTTCTAGAATAGCTGTCTCTCTGCGGTGCTGGTGGGGTGGTCACAAAAGACACACACCATTAGACTCAGGTCAGCAGTTCCAACCTAGGTCTGAAGCCCTGAATACTATGGGCAGTTGTTAGTCCCTGTTCCACAACAAAAGCTTGGAAAGGCTGGTTCCACTACAGCAACAACAACAGATCTGATTAGCTGAGCAGCAAGACCTAAGGCCAATCAAGAGAAACCTCTGAAATACCCATTTTCAAAAGGACTGCTGACTCAAAGTGCTGCCCATAATTGGAATGGGCTTTCCCACATCAGTTAAGACGATCATGAGACTATTCAGGTGAGGCTCCCTAACCCGGGAAAGCCTAAGACATTAAAACCAACAATAAAAAAGCCAGGCGTGCTTGGGTTCTTGTCTTTAATCCAAGCACTCCAAAGGGCAGGCAGAAATCTGAGTTCAAGGTCAGCCTGGTCTACAGAGTAAGTTCTGGGGCAGCCAGAACTACACAGAGATACCCTATCTTGGAAAAAAAAAACAAAAAACAACAACAACAATAATAGTGGGGTGGTTTGAAAGTAAATGGCCCCAAAGAGAAAAGTACTAACAGGAGGTGTGGCCTTGTTGGAGGAATTGGAGGAGGCCCCTCCTCCATGAGGCCCCTCTCTCCCTGAGGCCTTGCCTTCAGGGGTAATGGTAGCAGCTGGAGGGCGTCATACCTACTGATAAGTTATCTGTGATGGAGCCCTATCCATGTACATGCAAATAACCTTAATTACACCCAGTGAGTCCTAACTTTTTACAAATGACAACTAGCCCCAAATCTCAACTGTCCAATGAAAGAGAGGCCAGCAACACTATGAAGGTACATTTGCTGAAGGAATCTAAAGAATTGCCTTCCACCCAGATTAGAAACAACACACTGCTGTGCTGACATCTTCCAAACATGGTTTCCCTAAAACAGGCATAGATTGTGGTCTAGATAATCAATATTAAATTGCAAAGGCATTTTATCTGTCAACAAAATCATTTGACCCTTATGGTTTACTATATATTATATAATTTAAAAATTCCTTAATATCAAAGTGGTGCCATAAGTATTTTGAAAAGGTTTCACCAGCAAGGGTATTTCTTGACAGTATAACACACACACACACACTCTCTCTCTCTCAAAGGCATACAAAAATCAAAGATGTAGATAGGACTCCTAGACAAAACATACCTCTCCCATCTGCCCCACTGTACTACACAGACCTGACATTCACAGGAAACACACTAGTCCTGGCTGCACTTATTTTTATACTTGTAAAGAAGCTCTCTTCAAGATTACTAGGAATGAAAGCAAAGCGTTATAAGGTATTTTCGTTCACTTGTATAACAGAGATTAATACTCATTTAAAACACGGATTACTTTAGGATGGACTTGAAAAATAATTGGGGTTTATTATTTAAAAATATGAGCTAGATGTGGCAATATTCAGTTGATTATATTTAAGTGTAAAATATCTCACAAATACTATATTACCTTAAGGTGCATTAATGCAAATTTAGGTTCAAATATTGGATTTTTCGGAAAGCTACATTCAGAGTATCTCAAAGACAAACGTGAATAGGGTTATTTTTTTCAAAAGTTAGTCATATTCGATGGATGGCGATACAGACGGAGACCCACATTGGAGCACCGGACTGGGCCCCCCAAGGTCCAAATGAGGAGCAGAAGGATGAAGAAAATGAAAAAGGAAATAAGGACCGCGAGGGGTGCGATCACCCACTGATACAAGGGGACGGATCTAATGAGAGTTTACCAAGGCCAGTTGGACTGGGACTGAACGAGGACGTGATCCAACCAGATTCTCTGAATGTGGCCGGATTCTCTGAATGTGGCTGGCCCAGAGTCTTTCTGAAAAGCCATTGACAAATGACACTGGGACTTGTTTCCTCTGCATATACTGGATTTTGCGGATCCAGTCTGTCTGGACACTCACGTTCCTGGACCTGGAGGGAGCAGGGAGGAACTTGAACTTCCCACAGGGCAGGAAACCCTGTCTGCTCTTAGGGATGGAGAGGGAGGAGGAGAGGGAGTGGGGGGAGTGGGAGGGTGGTGGGAGGAGGGGCGGAAATAGAAACTTTTATAATTTAATAAAATTACTTTCAAAAAAAAAGTTAGTCATATTGACCAAATTTATTGGTTCATCAAACTTTAGAGTCCAAGTATGTGGATTTTTTTAAATAAAATATCATTTTTTCACACATATCAATCAAAGTACAAGGCCTAAATACTTACACACAAAATGTAGTATTAATTTAATTGCCACAGACTATTTGGATAATTTCTATTACATTTTTTCCATAATATGCAATGCATTAGAGAGTAGAATCAAATTTCAAACATAAAAAATAAACTGATTATACTGTCCTGGAAATACTGAAATATAGCAAGCTTGCAAAATTATAGCCAAAGCAACAATGTTTTAAATGGGTGAGAAAAAGCTTTAACTTAACAGACAAACATTATTCTCAAACTGAAGGTACAACAAACTCACCGTTCTGTGATGCTTAAAGCCACAGAAACAAAAAGGAGAAGCCTTGTACTAGATTACATTTGTTAATCATGGTCTCCTCCAATCACAGGTGCACATTGAAAAATAATTTTTAAATCTAATTCTAGGAATTCTGATTCATGGTTACAGACAACAATGTTAGGGGGAAAAAGACAGTATCACAAAGATAGCTGAATCAAATAATTCTTTAACAGGAAGAAAAATAGCTGGTTTAGATGAATATTGCCCTTAAAAGTAGCCAGCCATTCAGATACCTGCAGCATTTTCACACTGCTGGACAAGGCTAGTACAATGGCTGCAAAGGCAAAGCCGCACAGCAGAGGAGAGGGAGCCACATGAGCTTTCTGTCTGTCCCAGTGGGCAATTAGTTTAAATCCTGATAACCAACCTAAGACAACATTGAGAGCTGCTGGAAGCTGTAAGCAGCCTGGTCGACTGGCAGGAATCTAGTCCCTTTCTGAATCTCCTTCCCACTCTAGGTTACCTTAAATAAAAAGGGTCCTCCAACTGTGCACAACCCCATATGAGTCAAGGTCCAAAAGTAATGTAACCAAATGATCAGCTAAAAACATCTAAAGGATACTAGCAGCCAGAGCCAAGTTTCCTTCTATAGGCTGGTTAGCTCAGGCATTTGTCCTAGCACTGGGAAGCCAGCACACATCGGGCTAAGTTGCTGTTTTATTGTAGTAATAAGACAGCATGGCTGAGGCAAAGCATAGGGGAAGGAGGTTATTCAGGGTTAAAGTCAAGAGGTGCATTCATGACCATCAGGACTGGGAGCAAGGCAGCAGGCAGGCATGGCACTGGAACAAACCTGAAGGTTTACACATATATATCAGCAACTAAGTAGAAGCGTGGGGTGGGGGCCAACCACTAACCCACTAACCGGGAAGAGAGCTACTTTTGAAACCTCAAAGTGACACACCCTCTCCAACAAGATCATGCCTCCTAATCCTTCCCAAACAGTTCAAACAACTCAGGACCAAGTACTCGAATATCTGAGCCTATGGGAGCCATTCTCACTAAAAGCACCACATCTCCCTAGCTTAATTCATACTACTGAGGTAAGGAACAGGAAACACCTTCAAAACATAGGAAAACTAAATAGAAAAACCAAACAGTAAATCCAAGAATTTCAAACTCATGTATCTTCTCGTTGAAGGTGTTGGCATGATAAATAATATGAATAAAAAGATTAATTATATGTGTGACTTTGATCTGAGGGAGAAATAAATAATATACTAATATATACTAGTATATAAAGAATATACTAGTATGAAATATTTTTGGCAAATCCCAAATTATTCTCTGAAAGTACACAATTTTCTACATTTCAAGAATCATCTGCCTATGATACATCTGCTAACTGGGTATATTTTAGCCAGAAGTAAGTTGACTATTATAATGAAAAGTGTGAAACTGAAGCTCAAGTAAAAAGGAAGCAGACACAACATGGCAACATTTGTGTAACCATAGTCTCTGACTACACTCTAATGCTAAGGAAATTGAATGCATTTGAATTTGGAAAAGGTCATTAGAGACTTTAGATATTGTTAGAAGGTAGCGGATGACTCTTCAGAGATGTCAACATGTTGTGACTGACACTCAGGAGAGTATAGAATCTCGAGCATTTTCGTGGGCTTCAGAGGGAAGCTGAAAGAACAGCCTGCAGTTCAGAAAGCTGAGGGTGTGTCTATGAGTGTTGAGTGAGTACACTTCCGAAGCCTGGGAGCTCTCAGAAGTAGGGATGTTCACCTGACAGCGGACACTGCTAGATATCACCTACAATGAGCAGGCCTGCATGATGACCTAATTATGATACACCACCAAGGAAAATAAACCTGCAAGTTGAGGGCACAATAATTATAGTGTTGTTTTTCATGACCTGGCAACTGTAGTATTACCTGGAGAATGACATAGGATATTTCATTTTCAACATCAGCATTGTATTTAGTTCTAGAGTAAGAACTCAAAAATGTTATTTTAAAACCCCCAAATAAAAATATAGTAAAGACAACATTTATTTATCCCACCCCAACCCCAGTAATTAGTTTAAACATTTGCTTTAGCATACATGAAGGTGTTTAACCAATTCTATAGTTCTGTTTATATCAATTTACCTCTCAAGTAGTTCAAAACTTGGTTTTTAAAACTTCCATATGCCATTGCATTTTTCTGAAAAGTTGATACAATAAATGGCATTCAAGAAGAAAGTTACAAATTCAAGATGAACCACTGACACAGACTTGAGAAGTCATTTCACTGAATGAAACGAAAAGTACTTATTAAATACAAAGTACAAAGGAATGAAAAAAATTACCTTTCTTTTGGGGTGCCAACTCCATGTTTGCCTAGTAGGTGAGTATTTAAGTGTTTCTTCATTACAAAAGCAACCCTAAAAAATAAATGAAAATGAACTTTAGAATTATATCTTGACAATTGTCTTGAAATCTGTAGAGAGCATTTAAGAATGATTATGGTATGGGCATACATTAGCACACCACAGGTACACTCATAGAATAGCTCTTGGACAAGCTTGCCTCTTGGTTAAAGAGATAACTGCACCTAAATTGCTGAGCTCCTTCTCTGGTCTGGGAAACTAGCAGTGCCCAGGATCAGGTGAAGGCTGCGGTTCTTTAGGCACTGCCTCCACTGTCAGTTGGCAAGAAAGATGAATGAAAGCTACCATGTGTAGTATTCAGGACCCCAGTCAATCTCACACGTCAATCATAAAGTGCGCTGGAGAAAATGTCATTTTATTAAATATTTAAAGGATTATAAAAGAGAAAATGAATGTGTTATATAAGGCTTCTTTAAAAGCACGGTTGTAACTGGAATAAAGGTTTTTAAAATGACATAAATGTTTATTATGTCTACAGCATGCACATGCAAATACACCAATGTGCTTTTGTGCCAAGAAAATATCAATATAAGTGGGGTAAACAGGAGAAACTCCTGACTTCAAGATCTTAATTTACAGAGAGATAGGCTAATCAGCATCTGTATGGAATGGAGAGAAAGCTCTCCAGCTCCCACAACACCCTCCTTCCACACAGCACCACATTGATTATGTGACTCTCCACAGCACCAGATTTCATTCTGAAGCATCAGACAAAAATGGCTAATTTGAAAAGTGGAGGGAGGGGGAGAATTTACTGTTGTAACTTTGAGTGTAAAGGGCTTGCAAACATTTTTGTTAATTATGTATTACAGCTGTCCTTCATAAAGTTAATTACTAACAGCTAAAAGGCAACTGAATCAATTTGCATATGTACATGAAAGGCATGACACATGCAAAAATATGATTTTAATTAGCATTCTATGATATAAAAGGCTACAAATCAAATTGACATGTTATAAGACTCTTAACATTAAACTCTGGATTCATCTGGACATGTCTGCACAAACGGGCACTGTGAAGGATGCAGAGTACCGCAGCATCTCAGTAGAGATTTCCCCAAAAAACAAAAAATCAAAAGCAAGAGACTCTAGAATCACAAAATCTACATTTTGAAAATAATATATATATGTATGTATTTTCATATAATAGTAGAGAAGTTAAGGAAGAAAATAATATATTTGCATTTTTGTTGATCTTGACTTCGTTATTCAAATAAACGTGCACATGCTGAAACACACCCATTCTCTTTCATATAGTAGGCAATAACAACTAGGATGATGGAAGTTTGTAACGACGAATAGCTGGGTCATATCATCAGTCATCATAATGGAAAGATAATAATCACATTTAAAGACTCAAACTGGGATAATATTAAGTGGTGAGCCAAAAAGCAACAGCATAAGATGTTCTATATTTGTTTCTGCTTGATTTGGAAAGAATAAATAACATTTTTCATTTCCTGAAAAAGAATATAGTCATAACAACAGTCCATTTAAGTCATAACTTTCCTAGTGTCCTCCATTTTCCAATAATTAAAAAAACATAAAGCTAATAACAAAGAGCAAAGGTTAAAAACCCGAAGCTGCAAAGCCCAGCTTATTTACATGGCCAAGGATCTAAACTCAGAAACCACAGTGCAGTTTTCTTAATAGAAAAGCATTTATTAATTAGAATGCTAAAGTCTAAAAAAAAAAATCCAAACCAAAATGTTACATTGCATAGGAAAAAACCTCACAGGAAGGAACTCTTACGTGACACAGGCTCTAAGCCTGCAAAGGGATTGTACTGTTAAAAGCTCAGGAGATTTGTCACTACTAGAGAAAATGAAAAATGTGTGCAGACTAGAATATGAGCTTACATACAACTGCAAAATATTGTAACTTACATGACAGTCCTTATATCTGGCTATTTAAAATATGAGCAGTGCAATAGTTTCAATACAATTATGAGTTTATAAAAAAATGTGTGAACATTACTTATCACCCGTCCACAGCATAGACTACTGATTTTGGAGAAACAAAAATATCCCTCCAAAAGAGCCCCAACTGAAATGCCTTGCTAAGAAACATCCATGTTCTGGGCTCTGAAGCTCTATGTCAACATGTTAACTATCAGTTGCCATGTGCCAGGTATTGGATGAGTTCTGCACAAAACAGAAAACCGAAGTGGCAGCAGGCCCTCATGGAAGTTTCACCTTATACCCACAACAGAGGAACAGGAAAATTAGCACAAAGCCTATACTACTGCTCCTTCATTGGCACTGCTAGCCATGCATGCATACTTTTCATTCATACATTCGTCACAGAACCAGTATTGGGCACAGAAGAGAAGAACAGATCTACGCAGCTCTGTTGAACACGGGAACAAATAAACGTCCTTGCTCTGGGAAATGTAAGTTCTAGTGCAGAATGCGGACAACAGAGGAAAACAGAAAGCAGTTTATGTAATGGTCAGTGGGAGAAGAAAATACAGAGGGAACTGAGAGAGGATGAAGACCTCTACCACTTAATGAGCAGGGCTGATGGTTCCATTCAGAGAAGACACCACAGACACCTGATGGGCTGGGACTTGCCTAACAATACGGAGGAGGCCCAGGGCTACACTGGCATAAAGTGGCATAGAGGCCAGGATGGGGAGAAGGGAATGAGAGCAAACCAGGCAGGCAAGAGTCATGATGGTATAGACTATAAAGGCCTTGGCTTTTATTCTGTAGGTACAAGCGCTATAGGCATCAAAACAGAGGTGAGTTAACAGCAGTGTGCTCAGTCTCTGTCTCTGTTGGTCTCCTCCCACAGACACCAGGCATGGAGATGACATGGAACTGCCTCTGGAAGAGACACAGGAAAGGGCAGCTGTGAAGAGGACAGCAGGAGCGTCCCCTATAGATAGAGGTGATCACAGCCGGATGGCACTGGGTGTGGGTTCTGATAGATAGGTCACAAAAGGAAGCTGAATGAAGAAAGATGAATGAAGGAAAGGAATGAAGCTCAGAAAAAGAGATCAATTGGAGTCATCAGCACTAAGGCAGCCCACAAGACCAGGAGAGACATATCAGACCGAAGTCTGCCTCCGCTGCTAATGAACCCCACAATGGTAGAAAAGTACTTGTCTAAGCTGTTCGCCTGATAAGATCCTGACCATCTGGAAAAAAAGTCATTTCTTTTTTAAAAAATTGGCGCAGGCGGGGCTGGTGAGATGGCTCAGTGGTTAAGAGCACTGACTGCTCCTCCAGAGGACCCAGGTTCAATTCCCAGCACCCACATGGCAGCTTGCAACTGTCTGTAGCTCCAGTTCAAGAGAATCTGACATCATTATACCAATGTGCGTTAAATAAAGTTTAAAAAAATAAACAAAGTGAATTCCAGGACAGCCAGAGCTACACAAAGAAAAGAAGAAGAGGAAAAAAAAATTGGCGCAGGGGCTAGCAAGATGGCTCAGGAATAACAGAGTTTGTTGCCAAGAACCTATGTGGTAGAAAAGAGAAGCATATACCATAAATTGTCCTCTGACCTTGATAAGCAGGCTGTGGCAAGCACGTGCCAACACACACACACACACAGAGAGAGAGAGAGAGAGAGAGAGAGAGAGAGAGAGAGAGAGAGAGAAATGTAAAAAGTTATTTGAAAAATATGATTAGCTCAGGCTGACCTCAGCCTTGTGATCTCCCCCCTCCTACTGTGTGTGCCACTTTAGGCGTCTACCCAAAGGATGAGCAGTCATACCACAAGGACCCTTCTCAACTAAGGTCCTAAGATTTGTTCATAATGGCCAGAACCTGGAAGCAACGTAGATGTCCCTTTAACCAAAGAATGGATAAGAAAAATGTGGTACATTTACACAATGGAGTACTACTCAGCAGTAAAAAACAATGACCTCATGAAATTTGCAGGCAGATGGACAGGACTAGAAAAAAAATCATTCTGGATGAGGTAACCCAGACTCAGAAAGACAAAAATGGCATGTACTCAAATCTAATGCTGACCTCTTGAACCTTGCCTTAGAGAGACAAAGTCTGTGTACATGAATAAAAAAGCTTGCTTTAATTAATTTGGCCATGATGATGTGGGTTGGTGGGATTGAGACAAGATTGTAAATGCAGGAAATCACATCACTTACACTGGGTTTTACTGTCAAGAGTACAATAAGTAGAGCGCTAACATTTACACTCCAGTTTTCAAAAAATAAACTATTTTAACTTTCCCTTCAAAACAGTTTTCCTTGATGGTAGATCATGAAGACATCTCTCCCATCAGTGCTTCGGGTTTAACAGTTTAACATTTCTGCATTTCACTGTTACGGACGCAGTATCACGAGCACAGAAAAACATGAGGAGCAACTAAAGTGCGGTTTTAATTGCTCATCTCCCTAACTTTACTAACTTGTAAGGCAAGTGCTGAAATGCACACCGCAAAAGACAGAGTACACCTGGAGCCAGAAGCCTCGTATTCTCTGCTGCAGAAAGACAGACCGTAACAGCATGTCCTCATGAGGGCTGCCTGCCTTCATGTCAATTCTTCTACTGTTCTGAGATTAATACGTTTAACTCTCCACAAATTTCTCATATATAAGTAATAACTAGATTCAACTTTGCATAGATCCCAAGTCCAAAGAGAGCAAGGCCTTCCAAAGGAGAAGTAAATTTCTAGGGGAGAAGTTACTGTAAGGCACACTTGAGAAAAAGACATACTATGAAGCAATCGCCATCATGAATTCAAAGACAGTATCTGACATACACCAAGGGCAGCAAGCACCCTGACACTCACATCACAGCCCTGATGGTGCCAGTGAGACATCATCCCTCACCTACCCAGGTATCCCCAGAGCACCCAAACAGCTAGGCAGGGGACAACTCTCACTCAGGAAAATGTCCTGTGACCCAACAATGAAATTATTTACTTGTTTAATCTCTACAAATAAAAAGGTCACCAAACAGGTAACAGGTCTGGTGACTAGCAGGCAAAGGCTAATGAATAAAATATAAAAAAGTACTTACAGCTGAAACACGTATGGACCTTCTTCTGAACTACTTCTATCATTCCAACCAAAGTAATGTTGGCCCTTTAAGTAAAAATTACACATCTAAGCATGGCGGCTTGGGGAAGGCCAGCACGAAGACAGCAGGCCAACTCTGGCTCTGTCATTTAGTGCGGGTAAAGTTGAGGATGTTATGTGCCTTCTCCAATTCCTATTGACCTTCCGCAAAGGAAGGATTTCATAGGAGGGCTGTGATAAAGAAGAAACTCTCTGAGAGGAGGACTAGGAGGGCTAGATATAAACCCTGGTTCTAGCATGGTCCTCAACAAAATCTAATAGAGGATTTGGCTTCAACTAGAGAGACAGGTGGTCAGATAAAGAATTTAACTCACGGTCAAGTGGAGTGTTCGCATTTTGGAGTTAAAATGTGCACAAAAGCTGAAGTGAAGTGCAGTTCACACATGACAGCACCTAGGAATTTCACCAATAAACCCACCTGGGACAACATTCTGATGTGAAAATCACTTAGCTAAAGAGGAATGCACACATCCACTTCTACTCATACCACAGGCCCCTAAAAGGCCAGAGGAATAAAAACAAAGCATCTCAAAACGAGGAAATAGCACAGAGAAAAAATGCTGCCCCACAACACCTATGTGAGGAGCAGAGCTTCCACCTCACTCAGTGTCACACACGTGATACTGGACACGCACAGTCCGGGCAAAAAAGACCAGCATTTCTTAAACTCCCCGCACTGTCCAGGATCACTGTCACTGCACACATAGCAAGTACAAAATCACCACACTTACAAAGTATTACTTAGAAAATCCGTATCTTCGTGGGCAGTCCTGCAACTGTGCAGCTGATAGGGTGTGTTAGGCTGGGAAGACCTGGAAGGCTTGATCTAGGCTAGAACTGCTGCTATAGGTGGGCCTTTCTTGTGTCTCTGCATGATAAAAGGGATAAAGTGCTGCCTGTGGGGGTGTGATGAGCTCCACAGCCTCAGGCTCTGAGACTATTGATGTGAAGATTAGACATTACCAGGAGAATCTGGAAGACAGTTTTCATACCTCAGCAATGCTGGGGTAAAGCCCCAAGAAATGTGAAATTATGAAACCTATGGGACTTGGTTCTTTCGTTTAAGGGTGCTAGAGAACAATCAATAGCTAAGACCACACAGGTCAGCTTGAAAAGTTTAATAATCATACTAAACCTCTACTGCCTAATTTACAGTGTTCAGGCAATTACACTGACCTTATATAACTAAAATGGGGGGAAGTTACTTTATACAATACCTGCTAAATAGTGACCACTGAATAACAATTACAAGACTCTGCCATAGGAAAGAAAGGAACAAATTAACACATATTGATCCTAGATTTAAAGAGATGTGACAGAAGAGAAGAAGGATGAATACAAGAACAATTATGGCTTTCTACATAAAATACATATTTTCAGTCTGGACAGGAATGAACATGAATAAACAAAAAGCCAAGCTGTGAAAATGCATTTATAGAGAAAATGTGACTATAACCCAGAAGCAAAATTAAGCAATATGTAAGAACAGGAATAAGGATACACTAATTCTCATGATAATTTAGAATCTAGAGATTTCCCCTGACTAATAGTACTGCTCAATAAAAATTAACAAATTGGGTGTACAAAATTAGGCCAAACTGAGCAACTTAATTTTCATCATTAAATATATTCACAATATATAACATGAAACAGACCAATTTTTACCAAAATAAACTCCAAATGGTCAAAAAATAAAAGTAAGAACAAAGCATCAAATAAAGACACTCATCATTATCCATTTTCTCACATTAATTCAAAATATTAAAAATATATTTACCATGCTGTTATTTGACTTTGGGGGTACATACTATTATCATTCTGCTGACTTTCCCCATCGCCTAGGTGTACTGTACCTTTAAGAGACAAGCTCTCCCCACCGCCAATTTCCCCCCAATTCCTGTCAAGGTAAGCTGACCTTGCTCCTTCTCTCCATCTCCTTCCTCTCCACCCCACCCCACCCTTCCCTCTTCTGAGGGGATAACCACTGCCTCTCTCTTTCTTTCCATCCTCTTTCTCTTCTCTCTCTCTCTCAATATGTGTGTGTGTGTGTGTGTGTGTGTGTGTGTGTGTGTAGTCCCTTTCTAATCCCCTTACTCTTATACCCTTTCCAATACCCACTACATAAACTCTATAACCAAGTTCTCTCCACATGGCCCATCTGTCAGGGTTGTACCACTATAAATTTTTCATATACCACTTTAAAATGCATGATTTTTCTTTTTCACTTAGCAAATTTTTTATACCACAGGTATAAACATTTTGAAAACAACAGTATTTTATAATACTTTTATATGATAATTTCAATTTGTAATAGTATACTTGCTTAACATGGACAACTTAGTGATTTTGTGCTGTGATCAGTGTTCGATTCTACTAATGACCACACATCACCAGAACAATGGTGCCTGGTAGTACCCAAACCCTCTACTGAGAAATCAGGGGATATGCTTGATTATATGGCACAGAGAAATAAGATTGTAGACTCAATTAACAGCGGTAATTTATATTGTGATTACAAGGACACTTGTGCAAGTGCAGAGGTTTAAAAAAGAAGGCAAAATAAACCCACCAGACATTGAAAGGGCGATCAGAAGAAAGCACTAGTGATGTCTAGAAGGTAGACAATGGACATGAGAGAGTACAGGGAAAGATTTGTATCTAAGGCCTTAAAAGGCGTATGCAAACACAATTCTGCAGATTAAGTCCTGCTCTGCCTACAGTATGAAAAATGTGCAAACGTGTTCTGTAGATAGCTCCTCCTTCATCACATCTACTTGAGAGCACATGCAGAAAGACAGAAAAAAGAAGGGTGGGAGGGAAAGACAGCAGACAGACAGAAAACAGATAAAACACAGAATGTATGCTAGGACTGACACTGGACATCACAGAAAAAGCAAAGTTCATTAAAAGCTAAATTTATATATCTCATGCCAATATGTCAAAATTCTCCTAAAGACAAAATCACAAACTGAAAGATAACCTTAGAAATTATGTATGTGATAAGATTCATCTAAAATATATACAGAAACCCTAGCTCCAGTAAGAAATGGAAAGTTACACTTTAAGATGAACAGAGGACGCCCAGAAACCTTCACCACTGAGAAAAACAAGACATATAAGGCCACAAGAACATGGTAAAAGCATTCAGAAAATTAATGGAATCCAAAATGAAATTTTTTGGAATAGTTAAGATGAACAGGAAAAAGTAAAAAGAAGAAAAACCTCCTGTCCTGTCAAGTACATGGAAACAGGAGCTACAAACACGTCAGGTATGAAAACTAAAACTGCTAAAAAGATCTGTGTGCGAGTTTCCCCTGCAGAACCTGCACAAGGAACTGCTACAAGAAAATCACCACCTCACTAGTTCAAGAAAAAAACTAACACCGGGAAACCACCATAGCAATGAACCAACACATGAGGACTATCAGCAAAGGAATTTTACATATGTCAAAGAATCAAATATGAGAATATTGTAACTGAAAAGCAGAAAAACTAAGTAAGAAACTTACCAAGATCAACAGAAGAAATGAACAACAGGAGGGAGGGAGGGACGGTGGGAGGGAGGGAGGGAGGGAGGGAGGGAGGGAGGGAGGGAGGGAGGGAGGGAGGGAGGGAGAGAGAGGGAAGACTCAGTGAACATAAAGGTTTTCACTCTAAATTGGAAAACAAGATGAAAATGGGCCAAAAGAAGAAGACAGGGCAGGGTGCGAGCACAGAAAAGGAGCTTTATCAAGCATCAAATGATTCTTCTAAAGGACAGGATGACAAAACACAGGGAACTAGTGGGAAAAATAGAACTTTCATGTAAAACATCATTAGCAACATCCATGAAACTTAACAAACATGCAGCAGGATCCATAAATACAGTCAATAAATAAACTACAAATGTCAAACACAGGAAAGGAACTGTGAAAACAGCAGGAGGAAAAGTATCTTCTAATTAGATTGGCAGACATGTTCTCTAAGATTAGCAGGTGACTTAGACTCAAAACTATTCAAGACAGGAAAAGTCATAGTCAAAGTCATAAAAACAAACACACACACAAACAAATCGAAATGAATGAAGACTGCGTATAAAACAAAAATATAAATGCAAACACAAGGAGATGTGAAGGCAGAGCCAGATAAATAAAAGTCAAAGAGTTCACAGTCGTCAGCAAATCACCCTACTAAAAATAGTAAAGATAATCCTCCAGGTTAAAATTGAAAGGAAACAGGCAGAAATTTACTTACAAATGAAGAAATGAAAGGCACTATTAATAGTGATTACCTGGAAAAATGATAAGAAAATACAAAATTATATTTTATTTCTACCTCTTTTATTTCTTGCTGGGTTGAAAAATAGCAACTTGGAACAACAATTACAATGGAACATTAAAATGTATAAAAAATCTGAATCATAGTAATAAAATAGAGGGAGAATGAACCTATACAGGGCAAAGCTTTGCAGAGTTGAAATTAATTTGGTATTCAACAAACTGGAATAATGTAACTTACAATGTTTACTGTCATCCCCAGGGTAAAAATTAAGAAAATTTAAATACATAAAATTTACATGCATGTATAAATTATATATAAATATATATTACATACTCATACATATATATATGAATCTACAAATTGAATTAAAAAGATAAATAAGAAAATGTCAACATACCCTACAAAATAAAATAGAATGTGGTGAAAGAGAAACAAAAGAGGCATAAGGATACACAGAACAAGTGTAAACAGCACGCATCCAACATGACAACAGTCAAGTGTAAGGAACAGGCTTTACAGAATGCAGTGATCAGAATGCAGTGATCTGAAAATGTATTTTAAAATAAAGACATTCCACGGCTGAGGAGATGACTCACTCAGTAAGTAAATGTTTACTTTGTAAGTATGAGGACCAAAGTTCTCACCTGAGAAAATGTCCTCACCAGATATGGTGTGGGGGGAGCCTACGGTGCATTGTTTTGGTGACTAATGTGGCAGGGCCTAGTTCACTATGGCAGTGCCATCTCTGTGCTAGTAAAGCTGGGTGCTGATAGAAAACAGGCAGAGCAAGTCATGAGGAGCAAGCCAGTAAGCAGTAATATACCACAGCTTCTTCATCTGCTCCTGCCTCTGTGAACAATGAGAACACAACATGGATACACTAGCACACACCACAGACAACGCTAGTACACAACACGGTTACACTAGTACACAACACAGATGCATTAGCACACAACACAGATATACTAGAATGTAACACGGATATGCTGTATACAACATGGATACACTAGTACACAACACGGAACGTTTGTATACAACATGGATACATTAGCACACAACAAGGATACACTGGCACACACCACAGATACGCGGTACACAACATGGATACACTAGCACACAACACGGATACATTAGCATACAACATGGATACACTACACATAACATGGTTACGCTAGTATGTAACATGGACTCACTAGTTTACAAACATGGACATGCTAGTACACAGCACAGGTGCTAGTACACAACATGGGCATACTAGCATAAAGCACGGGTGCGCTGGTGCTATACAAAACAGATTACTAAAACAGTGAAGAAAGCGGAAGGGATTTTTAACAATGAAAGGGTGGAGATAGAAGGGGAAACAATAAAAATGTATTTGTTAACCTAACAAAAAAAGCAAAACCTGACAGAACTGAATAGAGAAGCAGAAATTCAAAGCAATATGCTGTAAGGAGCTTACGCCTACGCCTACACCTATACTTACACCTACACCTACACACACACACACACACACACACACACTGAACAAAATATCCCACACAATTGAAACAATGCCAAATGCACAGCAGAGACCCAAGATTGTCCAAAAGTCAGTCAGTGAATGAAAGAAGCCACAGAGGGCATAAGACTTCAATCACAGAAACATTCTACGTGATAACCTCAAAAATTTGTGAAATTAAGTTCTCCTTTCCAAGATATTAAATCATGGCCTACAGTTATGCCTTCAGTCACAAGTACACTAAAATGTCAGAGAAACACATACTCTAAAAACAGTGCCATGATTTACTTCCAAGCTGAAACTCAGAAAGCACTCAATGCTGGAACCTGTAAGCTAGTTCCTCAACCAACTTGTTTAAAAAAAAAAAAAAATCTGACAACTCCATGTTTCTTCTCTTTCTTTTACTATGAGTCTAAATTCTTCACAGAGGAGGATAAGGAAAAGCGGGTCCAAAAGGAAGGGTCTGGAAGTATACAGCCTGAAGTACCAAGGAACAATTACTGCCATTGACAAAAATGACACCAACTTTTATCTATATTTGGGAGACCTGTACTGAGTTAACCCAGGCAGCCTCCAGGTGAGCTCAGGAACAGGACTGTGCACAGCAGTGAAGGGAAGGGAGGGTGAGGTGAGGAAAGGGAGGAAGAGAAGAAACAGAGCAGAGGGAGCAGACCTGTGGGCACGGAGCTCTAATCTGCTATGGCTATGTATAATATTTTGCAAAGTAAAATTGACTGAGATGGAAGCTATTTTGCATGGTACAGTGGCGATGGCTAACGAATGAGAGTCCCCAGCCTCATCTGCCACCCCTAATGACAGCAGCCACCTGCTGTTTTATTGTCACAGCTGGAGCCAGTTCACACTCCTTGGTGCTGAGCTCTGCCCATGAGCACCAAGCTCTCTCCTCGCCTCATTACTTTGATGAACTTTTTATGGTCAGCACCCATGAAGACCTCATCGAGGACTCTGCACACAGACTGGCTTCAGGGAGTGCTGTCAGTCACATGAGGTGCTAACACACTGCCATTGGCTGCTCATGGCTGGCAGCTTCCAAAAGCCAATGGACTGTACTTTTGACACGACAGAGCCCACAACAGGTAAAAATGCAATGAAATTTCATTAATAATGGTCTTCCTTTCTCATTGTGATATAAAGATCATAGAATATACCATAATGAAGTTTTTTAATGGGACATGTTATTAGAGAAAACCTAATGTACTGTTTATGATTGTTCCTGTAAAATTAAGATTCTTTCCATTTTCTATAGATTGAAATTCATAGAAAAATTTTCCTTTAGCTTTTCCAATCAAGACAGATCAAAGAAATATTTGCAAGAATATGCTAGCTTCAAATTTGTAAGCTGTTAATACACTAAAATTTTTAAGTTGGATTTAATAAAAATGAGCAGCAACGTCACATGACTTCAAATTAAACCTCTCATACAATTTTGACAGTGGAAATGTTTTTCACAAACTGTCTACAAAAGAAAAGACCTTTATAAGCTCGCGATAGTCCCTGCTAACCAAACACAAACTGGAATTTATCAGCAATTTGACTAGTAGCTGCAGAGTGGGGAACATGGTTTTAGAATCTCAGCAGTTTAAAGTAATACTTTAATCTTCCAACTCCTGAAAGCTATCAGACACCTGAAAACAGGAAACTCGAAGAGTCACTGTGTGGTATTCTAGCTGGTAAATTTTTGACAAATTCTGAATGTTAATAAGGTATTAAAATTCTCTTCCCTTAATTTTAAACTGCTACCCAAAATAGATATATGAGTATACACTAACTATAATGTGTTGCTGTTTGTTTTATTTATTGTAGACTATACTGGAGATCAAACCTAGGAAGAAGTGGATGCTGGGCAAGGGCTCAATTACTGGGCTGCAATCCCAGTCCTCAGTTCCTATGACAACAGGACTGATATTACTCATGTAGCCCAGGCTAGTTAGTATGTGTCCTATTATTTCATGTAGCCCAGGCTAGTTACTATGCATTCTATTACTCATGTAGCCCAGGCTAGTTATTATGCATCCTATTACTCATGTAGCCCAGGCTAGTTACTATGCGTCCTATTACTCATGTAGCCCAGGCAAGTTACTATGTGTCCTATTACTTATGTAGCGCAGACTAGTTGCTATGTCTTCTATTACTCATGTAGCCTAGGCTAGTTACTAATGTGTTCCACATTATCCTTGCACTTGTGATTGCTGTGCCTGCATAAAGTGGGGATGATGGATATGCACTGAATATCCATAAAATATATGATTTGATTTATTTCATTACCTTCCTACCAAAGAATATATATGGTGATTTTCTTGGTCTTATTCTGACATATCTATTCATTGTTGAGATTCCAAACATTTTTCCGAAACTAAATACAGTAATGTGAATTTTATTAATGCTACCGGGCATGATGACCTTAGGCCAAATAGAACTAAACTTGGGGTGTGTTTTAAATACACACTGCCAAGAAGCAAAAACTGAAAAAAAAATGTCAACACTCACCATATTAGTTTATATGTATTCTGGAACAGCAACGAACAGAACAAACTTCAAAACAATTGTAAAATTTAAGAAAGTCTCTGATTTATCAAATGACAGAAACTAATTCACACAGTACAGATTTTGCTTCAAGAAGGTGTTTTGTAAATAATGATAATCTAAAAGTAGCATGAGGGACACTGGATTCCTATGTGTGTTCTTCCTCTGCATCAGGATAAACTGATAAAGGCACAGAGACCATCCGAAATACACAGGCAGTGTATGTATATGAGGCAGAATCTGGCTTTTCTGAAATTCTG
Source organism: Myodes glareolus (assembly GCF_982192425.1). NCBI lineage: Eukaryota > Metazoa > Chordata > Mammalia > Rodentia > Cricetidae > Myodes > Myodes glareolus. The sequence goes on along the minus strand of NC_142038.1, from coordinate 4,768,958 downwards.
CTGAACTTACATATTTTTCTTTAACAATGTAAGAACACGTCAAACTTATCATTTGTAGAACCTTATTTTTAAAGAGGGAAAAGCAGTCCTTGGCTGAATTAATAACATTTAACTTCTTATTAATCACATCATATCCATGAGGAGTTCAACTATTATGGTTCACAAATCTTGTTTTTCTTCAGCAAATAATCTACAAATCATAATACATTCACTTGCATTATGAATCTTATGTGGTTCCTCTCAGGAGATGACTACAGGTAAGAAGGTTCATTTAGGAAAATTGGGGTACTAGTCTGTGTCTTAAATATACAAAGCATTAACTGCTACTTATTTCTCTCTTTTGTATCAACAAAGGAAACAGAAGGAAATAACTTTATAATCATATAAATGAAAGACCTAGAAACAGATGGCAGGAAGAAGTGGGAATGATGTATACACTGATGTAGGAAAAAACATGGCTGTGGGTACAGAGTTGGCTAATGTATAGCATTCTTCTATCAAGCAGAGTCCTGAGCAGACAGCAGACAACAAAAACTAATACATTTCAGGTTCCTTAACGGCACAAAACTGAACTCTCGTCTCTTACACATAATAGGTACTCCCCATCAATTCTGACCACCTGCAGCATGTGAAAGTATACTGAACAAAAACAAACAAGCACGAAAAAAGCAGCAATTTTGTCATATTACTGTTTTAGAAAAAAATATAATATCTGTTTTGTTGATCATGGTCATTCTGACTGAGGTGAAATGCTACCAAAGATATGGAAAAACAGCCTGTCACTCACTATTGGTGGGAATGCAAACTGGTGCAGCCACTCTAGAAATCTGTATGAAAGAAGCTCAGAGAAACTAACCTCGAGGTGCTTCTGCCTCATATGACTGCGCCACAGTACTCCTGTAGCAACTGCCAAGGGACTGATATCCTACCGCACAGACCCTTGCTTGGCAATGTTCACGGTCTAGGCTACTAGGACGGAACACGGACTGCAGAGGGAAAATGTGGGATACAGGAGATATGAGGTGGAAATCCAACTAGAGAGGAGGGAGGAAAGTCAAAAATGGAGGAGAAGAAAGGATAAGGAAAAATAACACCAACGTTGCTTGATAAAGCCTCGAAAAAATCATGTTTTTTATTTACCTAAAAATATACATAACACATATAAGTGAATGTAGGTCACTTTAAGGAAGTTAAGTCACTTGGGCTGACAATTCTGTCCACAAGAATCACAGACTAGGGCTGCAGCAAGGGCTCTGCACTGACCCTGGGTTGATCCTACCTGTATGGCAGCTCACAAGCATCTGCCACTCCAGACCCAGGGATTCACACTGAATTCTGGTGAGCGCTGCACACATGGCATGTACAGACTGCATGAAGGCAAAAGACTCCGACAGAAATAACAACACAAACAAGGCAGATTTATGTCAATATATATCCCTAAATTAGGGAGAAATGTGCCATTACCCAGATTCACAGAGATAGCCATCCATGATTATACAAGTAACAAACTAAAAAGAACATTCTAGGGTAATTTGAAAAAAAAAAAAAACATTTAGACATCATACTAAATACAAATGTAAAGAAAACAAATGAATTATATGTGTTAAAGACTGAATGTTTGCTATGATCATTACTAGTCAGTGGCATTAGCTTGAATTGTTATCTAGGTTTTTCTGTATTTTACCTGCTAGCCAATGGATATCTTAATAATCTGAAAACTAGTAAATATCACAACTAGTAAATAAAGGCAAGTGAATTATTGTCAAGATCACCAACACACTTATACATGAGAAGCAAATCCATCATTACTGTAAGAACTCATTATATTGAGTTTGGAAATACAGTTCTACATAAGTCCACAGAAATCCCTGGCTCTTAAAAAGAAAAGCTGGCTGTAACATAGGGAGGTCAGAGCTCACACATGCACCCTGTAGGCCCCTTTCAAACTAGCATGTAGTATGTGCCTCTCGACAACAGTAATGCTAGAAATGTAAAAACCAAAGAACAGATTCCGTCCTTATGACGTTCCCAGCCTACTGAGGAAAGCTAACAAGCAGGGCACTGTTCACTAAGTAGAAAACAGAAAGGAAGCAGCATTCGGAGGACACTATTAACAAATTTTCAGAGACGATATACTGCCAAAAGTCACAAAACTCAGGAGAGTTTCATGCAAGACGTTAAAGTGAAAGCCTGCAATGAGAAATAAGAGCCAAAATTTGAGCAAACAAATCAAAATCCCACGACAACAATACATGTCTTCTTTAGCACATTACAGTAATTTAATGCACAATACTTAGTTAATTCTGAGAGACTATCAGTTTTGAGATAAGGAGTTGATTTAATAACAGCTGAACAAATGTATTAAAAAGTAAGTAGCAATTAACTCAAAAACATCACAATTTCAAAATTGCTTAAATATGAAAAACTGTTTAACAACAGGAAGTATATAATAAATCATAAAATACCTATTTCATAGAGATAATAGACATGAAAGACTAACATCTGAGAAAACAAAATGTACCAAATAAAGTTCAAATCATATAATAAAATTTCTTTCATAGCATTTTAAATTGTAAGAAGGTATTTCTATTAAAAATACCTCTAAGAATACCAATTAAGGAATTTCACAGATATTAGCACAGTGACAACTCATTAGGGTTTCATCCTACTAATCCTAAAAGGGAAGATTAGACACTTCAGATTTCAACCTTTGATAGTTCCTATCTGATCTAGCAATTTAAGTCAAGGAATATATTTTGTTAATTATGACATTTAGAATTATCTTACTAATAATAAACCAAAAGATTAAACAAAAACTGAGGTATCTTGTATACACACACAAACACAAACACACACACACACACACACACACACACACACACACACACACACACACACACCTTAGAAGAACGAATAAGGCCCATCCAAGCAATATTCATGTTCTTTCTAGATAAATGTCAGATAGAAAAATGAGACTATTGTGAATACACCTTTTAAGTAGTGATTTGAAGTTCAGTCCAATGCAATCAGATGTTTCTTCTCCAGGTTTGTCCTGGACGGCACAGACAGGCAAACTTCCCACGGAAGTCCCCTTTGGCTCACGGGACTCCACCATCAGTTTCTCTGCCTACCATCTCTGGAGACGACCTTCCATCTACACTTGTATCTCCCTTACTTAGAATTTCTTTACCTACAGGAAAAACTGTGTTCCCTAACTGTTCACAAAGCCAAATAACTGGATGTATACAAAGATCTATCACTTACGGGGGCGTTCCAATTATCTGTAGGCAAGCTTCAGTAATTGTGAACTAGAAATAGGTAATAAAAAGGAAAGATGCTTGAACAAGAATGAAACTTCCTGTTCTTTGGCATAATTTAATAGAAAATATTAATCAGATGAACAATATGAGGTTGTAGTTAAAACCTATAAAGAAGCAAAAAACAAGAAAATTCTATAATCATGTTATGCTGTCATTCGCACTAAACTAATATATAATCTAGTCTAGAGGGAAAATATCTTGATGCTGTGGCTTGCAACAATGAATTTTAAATTTGGGTTTTATGAAAGGAGTCTCACAGTCAAGAAAAATAGCAAGATTCAGCTGTATCTGAAAATAATATTTTGAGCCAAATGAAACTGCAGGCCTTATTTTAAAGAGAAAACAAGTAAAGGCAGAAATTTCATGTCTCAGTCTTGCTAAGACACTTATCTCTATTTTACTGAACTTCTAAAAAGGGACAATGAGTTCAGGTTCTTTTAGACTTAACACCCTGATAGTGCTGTCATTTTAAATAGAGGAAGTCTTAAGTGCTGCATTAAGGAAGCACAGTAAGGATTTCCTTTATCAAAGTTCCTCATCAAAGCCAGGGTACTGCTCAGTGGTAAAGTGCTGGCTAAGCAAGCAGAAGGCCTGAATTCTGTCCTCATGACTGGGAAAAAAATATGGGGTGGGGGGGCAGGAAGAAGAAAAAAATACTCATGAAAAATAGCTCTGGAAAATAAAAACATTTCTTAAGTCATTCAATTTCCACCTCTGCAAGAACTATGAAGAATATAAAGTGCAAAGAAAAAAACAAAGAAAGCTTTGATTAACATACATGGATAAAAGCTAAAACAATTAATACATAAATGACACTCCTATAATTAAATCTACCAATTGAGAATTCATCAAGACTTCTTCAATAGTCTTATCCTTGCCGCTGGATATAGGACTATAGGCAAGAGGCACTTAGCTTGTCTTAGTAAATTTTACCCCATTGTAGGTATTATCTTCCAATCCTACAGTATTAGATGATTACAAAATCTCATGGAGTCGTAGCTCTAACACAAACACCAAAGCCAGGTCTGGTAGAGTAGCCCCGTCCAGGCCAGCACGAGCTACCAAGTGAGACGTAGACTCAGAAACAAACAAAGTCAGGCCAGCACAAGCTATCGAGTGAGACCTAGACTAAGAAACAAACAAAGCCAGGCCGACACAAGCTATCGAGTGAGACCTAGACTCAGAAACAAACAAAGTGAACAAATGGAGAAGAACAGATTCCAGATGATGCTAAACTGATGTCTGTAGCCTCATACACAGTAACTGTCTATCAGCAATAGAAGGCAGGTTCTTTTCCTACCAAGGGTCCCTATATTGTATAAAGATTTTGTTATATGTATCTGAAACCAAAGATATCTTCAGCAACTTAAAATGTATTTATAAGATATACAAAAAGTTAAATAGCCATATCTATACTGTATAGATATACATATGTATATACATAGACAGAATATATGTATAAATACGTTCACTACTGGCGATAAAAACCAAAACAGAATCAAATGCATGCTCTGTAAGCACTCTACCACAAAAAGCAAATTACAAACAGACATACAGACATACACAGTGTCAGACACAAATTCTATGACTATACTACTCTGTTCTAAAGAAATCAGTGAAAAAATTAGTACTCTGACTCTACATTCAACGTGGGTTAATACCCTTTCATTATTCTTGTCCAGAGAGATTATATTAACATTTACGTTATAGCTGTCCTTCAGTATATTTGAGTGCAGGAATGCAGCGCGTGGCATACAAACTGTTGGTGTGTTTCTATTCCTGTATGCGTAGCTGTCTATACATCTTTACTAGCTAACAAATAAATATAGACATATGTAGACACTAACATGAAATTGTAAACATCAGTAACTATAAATGTGCCTTAAAATATGAACAGTAACCAGCAAGCTATAGAGAAAACATTTACATTTATTATAGTGATATTCAAAGAACTGGTGTCTGTTTTCACACATCATTCAGTGCCTTTCATCAACAGTTCTTGTAACATGCAGCCATGATGATTTCATCATGCAATAGTGGGAGTTGATGAACAACCACTGTTAGACTTCTTTAAAAGTTTCTCAATAATGTTGAGTTCTGCACAGAGTAATTTTTCTGGAGTTGAGTGAGTTTGCTTTTTGTCCAGTTGTGCCCTGTACACCAACACAACCAAAAAGTTCAGCTTTAAAACGCTTTGTTTAAGAGAGAGAGAGAGAGAGAGAGAGAGAGAGAGAGAGAGAGAGAGAGAGAGAGAGAAGGAAGAAGAAGAAGAGGAGGGGAGAGGAGGAGAAGGAAAGGAAGTAGGGAGAGGGGGAGGGGAGGGGGAGGGGAGGGGAAGGGAAGGAGAAAGAAGGAAGGAAGGAAGGAAGGAAGGAAGGAAGGAAGGAAGGAAGGAAGGAAGGAAGGAAGGAAGGAAGGAAGGAAGGAAAAAGAAAAACAGATTCCTTTTTAAGCCTGGCATGGGGAACAGAGGGAAAAGAGTTCGTGGGTGAAGGTGCTTTCTTCAATGCTGGAGGGAACAACTTCATTCTCTGGCATAAACCCATGCACATTTATAAATACATCCAAAGACTATGCTGACAATAACAAACAGATATAAACCATGGCATTAGGAGGGCAATAGAAAATATCAATCAGGAAACTTATACATGCTATAGCAAGGGAGAAAAATAACTGCACTACAAGAATAGAAAGACAGAAACTGCGAACTCTCAGATATGAAAATTCTTCCTGCTCAGCCACGAATAAGGCTGTCTTTCTGTTCAACTCATTGACATTCATGAAAAAATATTAAAAAGTAAAGACCAGAACAAAATACCATGTTTATGACATATAAATAAACATCATGTATGATTATGGTAAGTTTGCAGTACATTTAAAAGAATACAAAGAAGGCTGGAGAGATGGTTTAGTGGGTAACGGTACATGTCATGTCTGATGACCTGAGTTTGACCTCTGGGACCAACAAGGAGAAAGAACTGATTCCCAAGTGTTACCCTCTACAAATGAGGACCACGCCTCATTATTACACACGGGGACACACAAACATAATTTAAAGAATGGACTTTTTCCAAAGACTACAAAGAATCAAGCACAATATACTGAATTTACAAAGAATGATCTCAACATACAGTTCAAAGATGTTACTAATGTAAAACTCTTATTAAAAATATTTGAGTTTTCTTATTCCCTGCAAATAAGAAATACATAACTCAAAATATCAATTATTACGAAAATGTCGTTTTATGTTTTAAAATTTCTGATATTTTCTTTGTTTTGTAAGAACTCATGTGTCCTTTCAACTTTCCTTAAACAAAATTATAGCTTCTAGATAAATCCAAGAGCAGACAGAATTTGTTAGCATCCACACAGAAGGCTGAGTGCTGTGCTTAAGGAAGCCTCCAGACACTACAGGAGCGCCCCTTTCACTGCACCGTACATGAGACACATGGAGATGATGGGTTCATGACTGTACAGAATCTAGAATGTAATCCATTCTTAAATTCAACTTTTATAACGAATAAATACCTAAGTTCAACTGACTTTTCACCCAATCCAAAAAAATCATTCAGAATTCCATAAAACATATTCAAAGATTTTAAAGTAAATATTTCTATGATTTTATGTATCTTTTAATGCTCACAAAATATAGCAACAATTTCACTACAGTGAAAAATTGAAACTATAAATGCCTATAATTAACTTTAGGAAATCTATGAAAATCCACCCAGAGTCAGAAAATCATGCTATAACAAGGTAACTTAAAAGTAATATTATCTGACTCCTTTAGAATATATACTTCACTATATATGAAAATTTGAGTTAAGTCTGCACACATGCAGGCAAGTGCACAGACACTTTAATTTCCTGATGAAGACGTGAATCTAAGCAATGTAAGAGATGTGCTGACAAGCAACCAAGTAATTGTAATACTTATGGATAAAAATTAATCATGGTTACTTAATACACGTGTACATAGAAAGTTTAATTATGTACTGATTAGCTTAGCTTTTACCAAAACATAAGAATATACTGCATTTCTACAGAGTGAGAATTTAAAAAAAAAATTACACAGATAGACAATTACTTTTGAGTGAATTTATTTCCCCAACAGTGCTAAAGATGCAAAATTTTCCTTCTGTGGAGTAGTTCAGCAAACGATTAACATCACTGTGCTCGTTATCTCCCTTAACAGAACTTCACTAAAAACAAATAAATCAAAAGTGCCTCCACTATTCCTGAATAAATAAATTAGAGACCTATTCAGTGGCAGCAATGATATTTTTAAAAAGCTTGTGCAAGCTCATTGTACAATTTTATTATGAAATCTCATTTGATAAAAGAAAAAAATACACTTATTCAATTCCAGTGCAGTTTTTACGTGCACCAATGCCTCCTCAAAAGAATCTGACGAGACTTTGTAAGAGCGACACAGCTAAAGTGTCCCAGCCACTGCTGAAGAGGAGTGGATGCACCACAACGAGACACGTCCGCGAGCTGAGCCGACAATGGCATCTTCTAGGAGCTATCACTGTGTGATCAGAGACAAGAAACGGAAACACTTACATCCTAAGAATCTAATTCTTGACTTTCTGAAAATACGAATTGAGATAAGTTGCAGAAAACTGCTCATACTTTTGTTTTGACATAACCCCACAATTCTGCATAAAATAAACCTTAAAAGACCCTGACCAAGGGGATCCTATGTTAAACCAAACTCCCATCCAGTAACAGCTTTGTCTGTACTTTATATGTTTAAAGAAAACTTACTAGGGTAATAGTACTAATTAAGCATAAATGCGAAGTGGAAAATCAATAAGGTGATGAAATTGCATGAATTTAAAGTGAAAATCAATGCGTTGGAGAAAGCCCAGTAGGACTGAACACTAAAATCTAGGAAGAAAGCCCCAGTGAGTCAACCTAAACTTTATGCCTATGATCACTAAAATTCCATTTTCTTTTATGAATGACAAAAGCTATTACAGTAAAAGATCTAGTGTAAGAAATGTTTAGTAATTATTCTAATTCTACCATTAGAAGTGCCCTGCAAAATAATCCTATGTAAAAGATTTCTGCCATTTCAAAAACTGTTCACAAAATAATTCAATTCAAAACACAGTAAGTAAGCTTTTTATTGCTATACACTAAAAGATTTTTCTTGAAATTAAAAAGCATGTAAATTAGGGTGACTGAACATGCTTTCATCTACACAGTAATATGGTAGCTATTCATCACCTGGAGTCATAAAACACTAGGTCTCGTCCTTAGCATATTCTAATGACGCCTATCATGCAAATGAGAGTGACCTTTTCCTTGCATTCTGCAAGTTCACATTTATTCCAGGAGTACATAGAGTTTGCCAATACAAACTAGCCACAGACTTCGTAATTACTGTAATCAATTAGTACTTAGTGTCGTTCTGCTCATTTTCAGCTAATGTCAACTAAGCCATTTTGAGAGAGTCACTCCTGACAACAGCTTTTCTGTTATTATTTTTTAAATGTGGGAGAAAAACGGGGAAAGAAAAAAATAGATACCCTCAGACTTCGCAATATGGCTGAAAGACTATCCATGCAATTACGTTAAGATTCAAGACAACACTCTCAAGTTGATAACATACAAAGACTTCCTTGCAAAGTTACTTATCCTTAAAATGACATTGAAGTTTTCTGCCTATACAATTAAAACATTAATATTTAAATATTTAAATGAAGGACACTCTCCTGTGCTGCAGTTCAGACTTGGTAGAACTTGGGCCCTCTTCTCAACGGTTGAGTAAACAGGCCATACCCTCTGTTCAGAAATAGTCTATTCTGCAGACAGTTATGGATAGGAAACATTACGGTAGCCGGTAATTAAAGTAAAAACTAATACTGTCTTGGAGATGGGGAGTTTGCAAAAGAAAACCATTTATCATGGCTTACCATTCTCATAACTGAAAGGAATTATCTTTCTTTAGCACAGTTTAAAATACCCATTCTAACTAGAATATTTACTATGAAATGAGGCCCACATACTGATCTTGATGCTATTAACTAATATCAGTAGAACAATAATGTAACAGATTTTAGAAAATATTCTACATATGTGAGCAACATGTCTTGGATTTAAACTGAGGGCATCCAAACAAATACCAACACAAAGCTACTCTATCACCAGCACAAACACACACATACATAGACACACAAATCCCACAAGATTATTTTTGCAAAACACTGTGGTGTTTTATTTTAATTCATATGATTGCTTTAAATATTTATGAAAAGAACTATAAGAAAATGCCTTCTTAGTTGCTGGTTGCTAAAGAAAAATATTAATTTTGTATTAAGTGTTGTACCTACCTATATTCAATCACTGTACCTACCAATATGTCAATGAAAATGAGAGGAAGACTGTTTCTATGAAATTATTGCTCTCATAAAAATAAAACTTATTTTTATATACAAAGAATTATCATTTAATGAAAAATAAGAGATAATTTCCATGATATTACAAGACATCAAAGAAACTGTAAAAAGAAATGCCAGTCATGTTTGTACATGTCAAACAAGGATATCTATCTTCACATTACTGCAAAATTAATATAGTCTAGGGTCTTTATATGCTGTTACAGATGTCTCCCTGTGTGTGTGTATGTGTGTGTGTGTGTGTGTATGCACATATGTATACACATACACACAGGCAAACACCTATGAAAGAACTGCTAATTTGAAATAAAATTCATTTGGGTGGCAACTCATAATGGCAAATATACAAACACAAACATATGTATTTAGCTATGTAAGTTTACCCACTTCAGAAAAAAAGACAAGAATTTAAATCAAAATTTTAACTGTAAACAAAATGACAGGTACAAAAGCACATTTATATGCTAAGTGAAGACACTTGGTTTCTCTATGGGCTGCTAAGTGAATAGATTATCCTTAAAGCTATGAACTGGGACTTTTCCTGGAATTGAAAACTTTCCATATGGAGAGTACTTTTTAAACTTAAAATTCTGCAGTGGTAGGATATAGTGGAGCAGGCCTATAATTTCAACACTCTAGAGGTGGGTCAGAAGGATCGCAAATGTGAAAGCAAACTACAGGAAAATACCCTATCCAAAAAAAAAAAAAAAAAGATAATGAAAAGATAACAGAGGAAGGAAAGAGGAAGAGAAAGACTTTACAGACAGAGCCACACTAGAACGACCTAAGCTACCACAGATATAAAACTGACAATCTTGGAAGGCTAATTGGAATACAATAAACTACTTTTTCAAAGGTCCAAATAATTTTAGAACTGTAGGGGGAAATTATTTCGAAATATTTATTCCCATGGTGATATCTACAGTAAAAGGAGCAATCTAGTATCAGTGGGCAGAGAGTGACAGCAAAGATTTGCTGGTTCCTTCTGCACACGACTGAAACCAGCCACCTCCTGGAGCATCCAACACATACAACCTGTCAACCCCGACACAGAGCCAAGCAGGGCAGAGAATCACCCAGTGTGGGGCTTTGACAGCTACCAAGAAGAGACAAGAACAAACAGGATGAGGGGAAGGAAACAACCCCCAGCAGATCTGCAGGGCCCAAGGCTCCTCAGAATAGAAGATGCCAGGCACAGAACAGAGAGCAGTTGCTCAGCTGTCTCAAAGAAAAGGCTAACATGAAATGCTTCAGGAGAGAAGAAGCTGCTCAACTACAGGATGATGTCTTCATGGTAAATACTTAAGACAACTTGTGACCGAAGTCCTGTTACGACACTAATTGTCCATGAAAGCTGACCTGCAGCAAAGCAGCACTGCTCAGTTCCAATAGAGCAGGCTCCCGGGGATTAACATGATTGCAGATGACAAAAGACATTCACATATCAGCAGACCTGAGACACAGCACCCCTGAGCAGTCCTCTGAAAGACCCTTTCTACCTCCGCCTCAGCAACAGGAATCGCAGACTAGATACAGTGTGCTAGATTTCCTACATACCACAGGAGCTTTTCAAATCCTGATGATGGAAAATAGATAAAGGGAAAGGAAAATAAAAATAACACTTGTAAAGTTTCACTTGGTTGCATTAGAAGTAAACATAACTTACAATAAAAATAAATAACAGTAAATTTGTGTTGAAATATGCTCAATGAATGATTTAATGTTGCTAAAAGTGTTTCAATTTGTTAGGAGTACTTAATATAAAAAAGGTTTAAGCATGTGTTACATATTATAACTTATAATTATTACAGCATTTCAATATTTTCTATAAGCTAATGAAGTGGGTTAAAGTACCTTTCTAAAGCAGTAATTCAAAACCATATTAGGTCACATTAAATTACATTGCTTATCATATGTTCTATAAAAACCATACAGACCGAAACAATTCTCTGTGACTACTTAACAGCTGATCATAAGTTAGGAGGCAAATATTTCTTTGCTTGAAGCTGAGTACTGTATTGGATAAAACCATGACCTAACAGAGTGGGGTGACATTAGTCAGCAATCCAAGCACTTGGTAGTAGAGTGAGAGCATGAGCTCAAAGCCATCCCCTTGGCCACATACAGGATGCCTGGTCAGCCTAGGATACAAGTGCCTATAAGGAAAAACAAGACACAAATAAATCACCTATGTCTATTTGGAAGTCAAATTTGGAACTATTTCAATGTTTAGAATCACTAAGGTTAAATGACTTTAACCTTAAAGGGCTTAGAAATACATTCCAGGAAACTATGAAAGACCTTTAAGAGAAGAAGACAGATCATTTTGCTTGATTTCAGTGAAATGTGATAAAGTACCTAAAAGTGGTCAAAGTGGTGAACCATGACTGATCACATGATCATCAGTGACCACAGAACCAGACAGCACAGTTCTGAGTGAACAACTCTCCCACGTTAGACAAAGAGGAAAAGGCCCTAATAAAAGGCAAGCATTGGGACATGAAGCAGCCAATATCACTGGACAAATTTATTATGCAATTCTACCAAAGGTTCACAAAAACCTTAAATTTCTATTATATCTGCTTGAATTGATAGGTCAATGTCCCACAAGTATAGTGATTTTACACACGTAGATGTTATATATCTGGGATTTGTATTTTGTGTAAAAAGCAGCGGTACTGTTTTGTCTTCTATGCATAAATAATGGATGCCATATACACATTCATAGGCTTTCCAAAATTCATCAAAAATATTCTGCCTGGTTTCAAAAGTGGGAAGGGAAAAATATGGAGAACCTTAGCATTAAAATTGAATGTTAATTCTACATAAATGAAAAGATTTTTATAATGTACTTGTAGTTTAAAACATAAATATACAACGACTCAGGGAAGTAAGCTAGAATACTGAAGCAATGCTCACAAACGCTCCAGGAGGGTGAGTGCACATTTGTCTTTATGAACACACTTGATAACCAATTAACCAAAATATCCACTCAGAGTCTGATCAACAACATTCCTTCCATAACCCTAAAGAATCCTTTGGGTATTAAGAAAGATTCTATTTTTTAAATGACAGCAATTTTAGTAAAAGACACCAATGATCTCTCAGACCAAGAGCTTTGATTAAACCCATTACATGTAATCAGTGCTGAACAAGAAGGCCAAAAAATGGTTGTTGGTGTCAGAAAACCTAGGATCAACAACAGCCTCCCTACAAATCAACGAAGGGACAAGGTTTGGGGACAGTCCTGCTACTTCAAAGAGACTGACTGCTTCCTATCTCCAGTCCAGGGGAAGACAAGACTGGAGGTGAGGATGGGAGGAAAGGTTTGTCATGGAGCTAATTTTTCAAGTAGAGTGCCCATTTCTTATATTTTAATCTTAACTGATAGAGTAAAATAATTAATGATTAAAAATTTTCAAGCTAAGACTGAAACTCTGAGGAGTGCTCTGAGAATTCTGTAACTAGAGCAGCAGCACAGTTCATTCTCCACCAGCAGGTCTGGCCGGCTGTCATGCGCATGCGCCCATCTACACCAAGAAGAATGCAGAATTACCACATAAAACAACTGTGTTTACAGCAACAGCAGAAGATAATACACTTAGTTACCTGTCCCCTACTAAACAATTGTTCAGAATGTCAATGATACTGATTTATTATACTATATGTAGATCTATTGCTAACAAATAAAATTGCCTTTTCTCTGGGGACCAACAGGAAAGAAAGACAAGACAGGCTAACAGGAGGATTGAATACGATCAAAATAGGCTGAATTATTTGTATGAAAATGTCATAATTAAACCCACCATTTTATATAATTAACATATGAGGACAACAATTCTAATTATCTCTCTCAGTATTGTCAATGAAAATTGAACCTTACAGCTATTTCTTAACAAAAAAGTAATTTTCTATTATTTATATTTATATTGGATACACTACAAAAGCTACAGACCACAATCCTTGAGTTGAAAAGGATGACAACATGTATTGTTTTGTGATTGTGGCGTTTGCACACCACTGTAATATTTTATTAATGGATTTCTGTAACCCTAGCTTTCTATCCCATACACTCTGACATATCCCATGCTCTTTTCAAAGCTACTAAATGATTCCATAACAAATAAATAAGTAGGCTAATGAACATACAAAAAAATTCCTCCATAGCATCTAACACACAAAAATGCATGTGTTTGTACACTGTAAAGATTTGTTGCTCGTATTAATTAAATAAAATGCTGATTGGCCATTAGCCAGGCAGGAAGTATAGACAGGGCAACCAGACTAAAAGAATTCTGGGAAGAGGAAAGGCAGAGATGCAGTCACCAGCCAGACACAGAGGAAGCAAGATGAGAATGCTGAACTAAAAGGTACCAAGCCGTGTGGCTAAACATGGGCAAGGGTTGTGGATTAATTTAAGTTATAGGAGCTGGTTAATAATAGGCCAAACAGTCTATGATTGATGGAAGCCCCTGTGTCTTTCTTTGGGCTTGAACAGCTGGGGTTCTGAGCAGACAGGTACTTTTGACTACAATTCTTATTATCAAAACCATTATCTGTCTAGAAAATAAGACATAAAAAAAGAACAGAAATCAAGAAAAATAACAGAATTAAGCAGAATTGATAAAAACAAATGTCTGAGAAATCATCAACTTGTCAAGATAATTCTACTACTTTGCCAAGATCTGGTACTTCTCCAAGTGCACAGTAGATATTCAACAACACAGCGAACTGTAAGTAATGAGAAGTTGTAATCTCCCATTCCATGCACTGTCTCTCCATGGCAACACTTTTTCTTTTAGCAGCAATAGATCACCTCTAGGATAAACACTGGGCAGTGACCATGGTGAGAAGACTTTGCAAGGCACTATTATGAACATTCCCTCGTACTTTCAGATCAAAGTCTTCTCTACACATAAATCAAAACACATGGGGTGTGCTAACTTCTATGGAAATAAAGGACAAAACAGTCACAGCAAATAGACTTTGGATTGGTGCTAGTTTAAAGGCAGGGTCTCATTTATACTAGGCTGGTACTGAATTCTGCTACTAACCAATTATCCAAGTGGATAGGCACTTATACCTCCTGGGTGCTCCTGTTACAGACAAAAGCTACTAAACTAGGTTTATTTGGTCATGGGGACGAAATCAAAAGCTTCTTGAATGCTGTGTAAGGACTCTACCAACTAGCCAAACATTCAGTTTATCTCACAGCAACTGATGGTCTGTTAATCACTCAGTATGGAGAGGCTACGCATCCAGTTAGCTTTTCTCTCTCTCTCTCTCTCTCTCTCTCTCTCTCTCTCTCTCTCTCTCTCTCTCTCTCTTTCTCGTTGGCATATATATGATGTGTTTTCATCATATTTGCCCCTTGCAATATTACTCTGAGACATTACCCTACAGTGTTCCCTTCTTACTCTTGGGGATGCCATCTCTTTCTTTTCCCCTTTCTAGCTCCATATATCTCCATATATCTCTTTTTTCAGTCATTACCACTCAATAGTACTGTCTAGTATCTAGCTCTTAGAACTTTCAGACATTGTCCTTGTCCACTGTGTCACTGTGTGCCTCAAATTTTTGGCATTTGCACTCTTCTATCTCAACCCAAGCATGTGAAGATGTACCCATCTCAGATTACCCACACATCTTAATCTAACCCTCAACTTCCTAAATAATCCCTTCGCTCACTCATGTTGAACTTTGAGATTGTCTTTAATTTGTCAACTTCTTTTTATCCCAATAGCATTTAACTGCCAAGTCCTTCAGCTTCTCTAATATGTTTGAGTCCATAATCTATTTCTGTGACTGTTGTCTTCCATCTCTCACCTACTCCCCTTCTGCCTGATTACAGACTACCCACCACGGACATTCAAGTGTTCTATAACTGGTCCCGTCTGAGTAACTCAACTCCTCTGACTGTGGTACTGTCATGATGCCATCCTCATCTCCTTTCTGTCAATGGCCCTCATCACCAGCCAGAGTCCTTAGTTTGTTCCCTGACTCACTTTGTGTCATATTTCCTACTTACATCTCTTCTCAACTTCCTAGTAATACAGACAGGAAAACCCTCATTATATAGAGTAAGATAATGAAAATATCAAAACCAGGGAAGGACTTACATTCTAAGTTTAGAAATTTAGTGAGTCTCTAAATTTATTTATAACTAATGTTGAAAATATCTTCTGCACTCTCACACAAATAGAATGCACTAGAGATAACCGCTTGCCATAGAATTATAACAGTGCAGATAAAGTAAAATCTCCAAAAATAAAAAATAGACAAACAAAGCAAAACGAAACAAAACAAAACAAAAGTACCTAGTTAAACACACTGGGTACAAATGAGAACCTGCCTAAATGAACTAAGTGGAAGAGTAATTGAAGAAGGCTGCTGACATGAGGCTGTGCTCCCCGAAGCACACGAATGCGTACAGGCGTACACAGGGTCCACAGACATGGAAACATTCACGCAAACAAAAGAGCAAATCAAGTATTTTTCCTATTTCAATGATGTAAATAATCTCTCTAAATTCTAAGCAATTTAATTTGTATGATGAAGAAAAAAAACTTTTAAGTTTTAATGCAAGTGTCACTTTTTAAAGTAACCCAAAAGGTTTTAATAAATTACTATCACTTTCAGCAAACATTAGATATTGGAGAAATGATGAAATCTAGCAAGCATGTTGATAGCCAGTGTGGTCAACAAAGAAGAAATAACACAAGAAAACAATTAATGAGCAATGGAAATATGAAATAAGAGTCTCTTGTTGAAAAAGTTTTAAACCTGTTTTACTAAACAAAGAAATAAGCATAGTTAACAGACACAAAAAAATGAACAAATTATCTTGAAAAGACAACTACAAACATAAAATAAATTGAAAAAAAGTAAGGACTGGATATGGCTCTGTGGTTCAGAGCATCACCAACACTAGCACAGGACCCAGGCTTCCTTCTCAGCACCCACAGGGCAGCCCATAGACGGATGAGACTTTAGCAACTGGGGAGGTGATATCTCCCAGCCTGCCCAGAAAACAGACAAGCAAAACACTCACATGCTAAAATGAATAAATAAGCAAAAGTATTATCATTTAGGTCCAGGATGTAGCCCAGTATTACACCATTTGCCTAACATAAAACTCAACATATAAATAGGAAAATAATGAGAAATTTCATATATCATATGAGGATAAAACTGTAATGTGAACACACAGAAAGCTGTAAGATCCTTCTGTGGTCTTTGAAGCTCTTAATAAGACAAACATTCTAAAAAGCAGTTTTAACTGTACATAAGAAAGATTTTAATCATCACCATACAAAAATTTTTCTTATAAATTCTCACCAAAAGGAGAGTTTGAATTTTAATACACACTGTACATTAATTGAACAAACACCAAAAGAAATAAATCAAAACATTGAAGTTGATTAAGGTTCATTTTTAATACTAACTAAAATTTATTAACCAATAAAGACATTCAAAAATAATAAAGATAAAAGATTTACAACTATTTAAGAACAAATTACAGCCCTGTCCTAACATCCCATAAGTAGGAGTAATACAGTGTATATAAAATAGTTTTGTTTTGTTTTTTAAATGGGGGGAATTTCTGTAAGAACAAACATTCAAGTACCTGACATATATAATATATTTAACATTTTAAATATCTTAACTTTTAAAATACGATACTAATCAGTTTGAGCATTTTTAGTAATGTCTATGAAACCAACAAGAATACTGAGGTCATGCAAAAAGATCCTGAAAATTTCTCCTATCTAAAAAAAAATTTTATATAAATAAAATTATCAAAAAAATAGGAGAAACAAGAATAAATAAATATTCCACTATCAGTCACGTATGCTGCTCCTCTACAACTTGACTATTTAATAAACAGATTAAATGCCTGAAGGGGTCCAGATTCATGAGCCAGAAATGAGATAACTAAATAAAAACACCTTTGGTAGCACTATAAAATATACATTCTCTATTGTCTTGTTATTACTTAAAAGATGGTAGATAGAACATGAAAATGTGTGTCTTCCTTTAGGAAATGTAAGATACACACACACAACAAACACACATACACACTACCTGTATCTGCAATATCTGGATCTATATGATCCATATGTACAAACATCATGTATATCTATATCATATCTACATGTATATATAAATAATAGATATAAGATCAAAGTGTTCAGTATACAGCCATGTTTACCATGGGACAAACACAGTGGTAGAAACCTAAAGACAGAAATAATATTATAATCTTCATAGTCCGTAGAATGAAATATTTTTGAGTTTGTAAAATGCTCAAGCAAATGAGACATAAACGTCTTTGCTCCAAATCAATTTGCCAAGACCTGAAGAATAATTTTCCATGTTTTAAGTAGACCGTTTTTGATAAAGGGCCTAGCAAATTTCATAGGTCTTGCTTGCACAGTCTCAAATTGATGAGTAGGCCTGGCTCCCCAGTGCCTGACAAGCCAGTTCCACAGTGCAGGCCCTACTAAACCTTTAAGTCTAGAATTCTTTTACATTTAGAGAAAATATAAGGATATTATAATAATCTTATATTATCATGGCATAATTGTACTATTAGAGATGTAATGTATAACTGTACATTTCTGCTAACAAAACTACTCTGCCCTAATCAAGTATGCACCTGATAACAGAAGAGGGGAAAATTTCCTGGGATATGACCAATAGACAAAGAAATGCACGCATTTAATATCTACTAGGAAAAGGGCAGTAAATCTCTTCCAATGATGACCACCCTTACTGATTCTTTTTTCCAAAGCAGAGTGGTCAGCATTGAAATCATATATATATACACAAGCAACAAAAACAGTGCTCAGCAAGTTACACATGTACATGTGTGCGCACACGCAAGCGCGCGCGCACACACACACACATGCAAACACACACAAGGAACATGCATATATGTAATAATAATAATCAAGAAAAAGAAACTATTAACTTAAAAGGACATGGGAAGCATTTAAGGGAGTAAAGTGGGGAAGGGCTGGTGGGAAAAAGAAGAGAAACCAAAGTGATGAAATACTACTTCAAATTGAAAATAAAAAAATTATTTGTTAGAAAATAAGATTTTCAATGCAAGCAAGATCTCAGAATTGTCCTTATAAAGGGGAAGCTTAATTGACATAAGGATGCCTGGAACGTGGCATTGTGGATGGAACCCTAAAACTGAAAAAGGGAATTGGCTGATAAAAGTAATAAAATATGTTTTTAAAAGTAAACTCTCTGAGGTAACTTGACACTAGACTGAAGCAGTGGTGGATCTAATACTAACACACAAAGAGAAAAATCAGCAACCCTCCTATATACAAAGGGCATACAGACTGAGAAGATATCTAATGAAAAAGAAAATAGAAGATGAAAAGATCTCCCATGTTCATGAATTGGGACGATAAATTTAGTAAAAATGGACATCCTACCAAAAGCAATCTACAGATTCCAAGCAATCCCCATGGGACTAGCACAGAAACAGACAAATCAACCAAGGGAACTGAACTAAGAACCAGACATAAATACAAGCACCTATCAAAACTTGGTTTTTGATAAAGAAGCAGAAATACACTGGCAAAAAGACAGCATCTTCAATAAATGGTGTTGAACTGGATTGTTAAAAGGATACAAATAGATCCATACTGATCACGCTGCACAAAACCCAAATCTAAATGCATCAACAATCTCAACATATAAACCAGATACAGTGACCAGAAAGAAGAAGTGGGGCATAGCCTTGAACTCACTTGCACGGAAGATGACTTTCTGAACAGAATACTGTTAACACAAGCACTAGGATCAATAAGTAATGAATGGGATCTCATAAAACTGAGAAGCTTCTGCATGACAAAGGACACCATCATTTTGACAAAGTGGTAGCATGCAGAATAGGAAGAAGAAAAAAAAACAAATGTTCAAAATCTTTAGGGAAATGCAAATTAAAACTACTTTGAAATTTCATCTTACACCTGTCAGAATGGCTAAGATCAATGAAACAAGTGACAGCTCATGCTGATGAGGTGGTGGAATGAAGGAAACACTCCTCCATTGCTGCTGGGAGTGCAGACTTGTACAGTCAGTACAGAAATCAGTGTAGGGTTTCCTTGGGAAGGTGTAAACTGATCTACTTCAAGATCCAGCTACACCACTCTGGGCATAAAACAAAAGGACTACATCCGACCAGGGACACTGCTCAACCATGGGCATCGCTACTCTATTCATAACAGCCAGAAACTGGGGTGGGAGAATAAATGAAATGTGGTGCATTTAGACAAAGGACGATTTATTATTCGGTCATTATAAATTCAGAGGTAAACGGATACAACTTGAAAAGAAAAAAAAAAAAGACTCATCCTATGTGAGGCATCCAAGATGCAGAAAGACAAATGTACGTATTCACTTCCATGTCGAAGCTACAATCCACTGAACCACAGAGGTTAGCTAAAGAGAAAGACACTGCAGTGGGGAGGGGGGGTGTATGTAGATCTCTTTGGAAAGGGTAATAGAAGAGTTAAGGATGAATGGGGAGTAGACTGGAACAGAAGAATCAAGTGGGCAGTGGGAAGGGAGAGTGGGACCGGGTAGGCAATATAGGGAAGACAGCTAAAATTATGGGCCATTTGAGGCATAATATGGATATCTAATGTGGTAGAACCTTCTTATGATATATACATTTATGAAGATAATCTAAATGAAATTGTCAAATTATGAGGGACACAGAGTCCCAGCTGGCCATCTCTTGTCACCAAATGAAGTTTTCAGTACTAAGACTGGTTTACTACATCTAATTGAATTGCTGGCCAAAGGTGTCCCATGGGAACCGCAAACAACACAGGCTGTTGTCAAAACTATAGGTTGCTCAACGCAAACTGACAGTAGGCCCTGTTGCTGAAGACAATTCCTACCCAACTCACTGATCATGGAGAAGCTGCGCTGGTGCCTATATAGAGCCTTCACCCCTACACACCAGAGCAGTGGTTCTCAACCTTCCTAATCTGGGAACCATAAAATTATTTCATTGCTACTTAATAACTGTAATTTTCCTACTGCTGTGAATTATAATGTAAATATCTGATATATAGGATATCTGATGTGCTACGCCCAAAGGGGTTGAGACCCACAGGTTGAAAACTGCTGCTCTGAAATATCTTTGTACAAAGACATTCACTCTGTAGGCTATCAAATGAGATGCATAATGACCAGGCCACAAAACCTTAGGTCTAAAATGCTGTCCCACCTGCAAGATATGCTAGTGCAAAGGAAGCACAAAGCTCATGAGAGAAACCAACAAATACCTTATTTGACTTAAGGTCCACTCAATGATACTGCTTGGATGACCAAAAACAAAAGACTAGATAGCCCAAGGAACTGGAGTAAAGCCAGTTCCAAAACAAAACAAACAAAATAAACAGTTCCAAAAGCAAAAACACATCACCTTAATGAGTCCTAAGGGCATTTTGTTATACTCATAGATCAGTGTATTGCTCAGCCATCATCAGAGAATCTTCCTCCTGAGGCAGATGGGAACAAATACAGAGACCCACAGCCAGATGCAGAGAATAAGAGACATTCAAAACACACAACCCTAAATGGACCATCAAATTCCTCCCCTTAGGGCCCAGGCAATCCTGAAGAAGAGGAGAAAGAAAAGGTGTAAGAGCCAAAAGAAATAGAGGACACAAAGAAAACAAAGCCCACTAAATCAACAGGACTAAAGCCCATATGAACTCAGAGACCGAGACAGCATACAAAGGGCCTGCAGAAGTCTGCATTAGGTCCTCTGTGTACATACTATGATTTCCAGTTTATGGGATTCCTCAGTGTATGAATGAGTAGGTCTCTGATTCCTGTGCTTTCTATTGGGAAGTCTTCCTTCTGTTTGTTTTGAGGGAAGGAGAGGCATAAGGAAGAAGGCAAGCAGGGGGGATGTTTGAGAAAGGATAAGGGAGGTGAGAGGAAAAGGAGGCAGGGATTGAGAATCCTGTACCTTATCACATAATAATAGATAAAACTACAGAAAGAACATATATAAACAATACATTCTTGAATGGTGAGTAGATTGGAGAATAAATCAAGGAGGATTTTTTTTAATTCTAGAATAAAAACAAATACAATTTACAAAAGCCTTTAGGATATAGAGTTCAAGGCAGGCCTGAATGACAAAGCACTAACACAGAGAGAATGAATATGAATTTTCAAATAACATAATGATGCATCATCAAGATATTTGGGTAAGAACATGCTAAAAAATAGTCAACAAGAAGGAATAAAAAAGACCAATTCAGAATCTAATTAAGAAAGACCAGGAGCTGGTGCGTAGAAAAGAGAATGAAGATGTATGTAACAAATTAACAAATGACAAAGCACACTAAAAAGATCCTATGATATGATCAAGTTGATTTCATTCCAGAGATGTGAGAATAACTCAACATATGCAAATCAATAAATCTAACGGTGTACATAAATAGACTCAGTGACAGAAATCAAAGGTCACTTCAGTAGGTGCAAAAGCTGAACCTGGTTAAGTTCAACATCTTGTCATGGAAAAAATTTCCTTAAGAAATTAGCAAAAGAAAAGAACATATATAACATATATGAAAATAATGAAGGATAGATAGATAGATAGATAGATAGATAGATAGATAGATAGATAGATAGAAAGATATACAGCCTAAGGACTGCAATATATTCAACAAAAAAAACCTTAAAAGTATTTCTTCCTAGATGAGGAATAATTCAAAAATGACTACATTTGCCATGCTTATTCAGTATAACCATTGAAATGTTAGAGCAATTAAGAAAAACAAATACAATTATGAAAGAAAAGGGCAAAGTATCCCTGTTTAGTCATGATATGATGATACTCAAAAGACCCTTTAAAAATACTTCACCAGAAAACTCTTAGGTTAAATAAATACTTTCAGCAAAGTAGAAAGATGCCAAATTAACAGTTTCAAAATATGCAAATAATAAAACTATTAAGAGAGAAATTGAGAACAAAATACAGTTTACACAGAAAGAAAAAAATTATTGCATTTAACCTACAAACAAAAATGAAAGACTTCTCCAATGAAAGCTTCACACCCCGAAAACAATAAACAAAATGACACCAGTAAATGAAACGATATAGCAAACCATGGATCAGTAGACTCAATATTACAAAAATACAATATTGTAAAAATGACTCTATTACTAAAAAAATCTCTATGATTTAATGCAAGCATCAACATTGTAATTAATGGCCTTCTTCACAGAAACAGAAAAAAATAAAGCACCCTAAAACTTAAATGGAAGCACAGAAGACTCCAAACAAAGGAAAGCGCAGTGTGGAATGAGCAATTTGTGAGAAGGCATCACAATATCTAATTTCAAATTATACTACAAAGTCATAGTAACAACCAGCAAGACAGCAGCACAAGTGAACAGAAGACCCAGAAATGAACTCATGTGGATATGGACACCTGATTCCAGCTGACAAAAACATGTACTGGAAAAAAGACAGCCTCTTCAACAAAGGTGCATTGGACACTTGACATCCACATGCAAAACATGATCTGGACCTTTCGCTCTATAAAGACAACCAGTGCACATGGATCAAGCACCTTAACGTAAGAGCTGAAACTTGCACCATGCGCCGTGACACATATCTTTAACCCTAGAACTAAGAAGGCAAAGGAAAGCAGATCTCTGTGAATTTGAGGCCAGCCTGGTCTAAATAGCCAGTTCTAGGACAGCCAGGATTAACTAGACAGACCCTCTCTCAAAGGGAAAACAAGATCTGAAACTAGTAGGAAAAGAGAACCTTGAAAGAATCAATTCAAGATACAAGCGTATTTAAGGAATTTTTGAAAATGACTAGAAAAAGACAAGGTAATAACAGTAAGACTTGATAAATCTTTCCTTCAGGAAAGAAAATAAATACCGGACACAGATGAAAATATACAGAATGAGATGCCTGTTTACAACTGACAGAGGATTAATGGCTAGAGTCTGTAAAGAACTCAGAACCTTAAATGCAAGAAAGCAAATCAATAAGTGAACAAAGCCTTCACAAAAGAACCATAAAAATCAAACATATATGACAAATGTTCATCCTTAGCCATGAGAGAAACACAAACCAAAACTATGCCGAGATTCCATCTACTTCCAATCAGAATGGTCATAATCAAGAAAAAAAAAATGTGACTGAGGAATGAGGAAGGTAGAACCCTTTCTGACGGTTGGCAGGAATGTAAATCTGCACATGTATACAAATTTATCTATTAATAAGGTGGAATTAGCAGTAATTAAAGGGAAAGGAAGAGGAAGAGTGAGTGGAAAGAAACAAAAATTAAAGAGTTAAATACGAACAATGTGGGTGATAAGCATATGTGAAGATATTATTGTGAAACCCATTATATTGTACATTAATAAAGACACAGCAAAAGAATTCTAACATTCTATAGAAGAAAGACTATTTCAACATAGGAGAGGACCAGCAGGCAAGGGAGGTCGGCATACATAAAAGATAAACACCAATTATGATGTCATGAATGTCATTGTTTTGTACAAGCATTATACCTTATTCCGTAGGATTAACATATACTAATAATTTTACAACAGGCTCATATTCTATTAGTTTTTGCTATTTGCAAAGTCCATTTTGATTCACCAACTGGGTTTTTAGTTACTTCGGGACAAGATACAGAAGTTTCATTTGACTGTCAATTTGCAATCACAGATGAATTCAAGGTCCATTCTTAAAGGAGATATTAAAACACTCATACAGCAAAACAAAACTGGCTGCTTCTGGACATCAGTGAGTTCAATGTATACAAAATGAACTGCACCATAAGAAAGGGACACATTAACACCTAAGCCAAACACACACATGAAAGCTATACCACCTTTCACAACTGGAAATCAAAACCGCCCAAAAGGACCAAAACAGTAAATACACACTTTAAAAGACCAAGAGCAGTCATACGTTTTTAAAATAAAGATCTTTTTTGTTTAAACAGAAAAAGGGGAAATGATGGAGGAGGGTCATCTGTCTATATGTTACTTTCATTAGTTAATAAAGAAACTGCCTTGGCCCTTTGATAGGACAGAAAATTAGGTAGGCGGAGTAAACAGAACAGAATGCTGGGAGGAAGAAGGCAGTGAGGCAGTCACCATGACTCTCCTTTCCGAGGCAGATGCAGGTTAGGATCTTTCCCGGTAAGCCACCACCTTGTGGTGCTACACAGATCACTAAATATGGGTTAACGAAAGATGTGAGAATTAGCCAATAAGAGGCTGAAACTCTTATTTCAGTTTAATGCGCCAGGCAGTGTTTAAATGAATACAGTTTCAATGTAATTATTTCGGTAAAGCTAGCCGGGAAGCGGGTGGCGGGAAGCAGCCCGCTGTTCCTTTTACAGTCCGAGCAGGGGAACAGCTCCGATCATGAAGTGTTTTCCTTGCAAGGACAAGAACTGCAGTTTGATCTTGACTCGCTGCCATGCTTTACTGACAGACATTGGTAGAAAATCATGGACACCAACTTCTTACTACAGAGAAGACTACATAGAGAAATTGGATGGAAAAAAAATAGGGAGAAAAAATATTTAAGTGATTGAAAAGATCATGCTCCATGGAAAACAGACAAGAATATGATATTTTAGAGCCCACCCTGACAATATACAAACAAAAGAATAACTGAAAATTACCACAATAATACGGAGACATATTATGCCATGACTAGAAAAAACAGAAAGCCTACTAAGTTACTTCTTAAGCATTCTTGTGTGAAACGATTATCTTGACAAGGATCACAACAGTGACCCTAAACAATTCAGTTAATTCAATAAACTCACACAGGCCCTACCAGGCCAGAATGCTCTTTGAGAAATCAGTGTTATTCAAATAAAGGAACTGCTGACTACAGAGACATCACAGTACCTTTAGTAAATAAGCTACATATCTTCAAGTGCAGGCTGTGTTTATCAGAATACATGCACATGTACATGCATAAACACATGCGTGTCCTATTTATCCGGGAAAGGGGACAGGGTGAGTGTAGTGAAAAGAAGAAAGTGAAAGGTAAGCAGTAAAGACACCAGTTTGCCCACAGCACTTGCAAGAGGGGAATGGTCTGGGTAAGACAGGGAAAACACCAGGAGGAGGCGAACGACCATCACAACGGGGGACGGAAAGACTGTGTGCAAACATGGTGCCCAAAGTAGGAGCACTGCAATAAGTAAAGGAACCCTACTGTGCATTAGGCACACTTCTGGAAGGCGAGGCAAAGGAGAAAGGCCTGCTTTCTTCAGCACTTCCGTAAGTCCTCGTGCCAGGCTCTTTTACTCCATACCAAGTCAACAAGCTGATACTGCAAATCACACTTCGAAATATTGCTTGACATTATGAGGAAACTATCAGCAAACCTCACTTCCAGGTGGTAAATATTATACAATCTACATGTGAAAAAAAGCTAATAACAGTAAGAAATTTTAGTCACAATTAAACTGCTTTCTAAAAATGTTTCTGCTTTAAACTAAAACTTAAAATACCATGACATATGACAGTAAAAGAGTCATCATTAGTTTTCACCGCTAAAGAACAAACAAGTACCGGGATAATTAAAACAGCCATGCTCACTTTTTAGAAGAAAAAATAAATTGTACTACAATTATTAAGCTAAGAAAGCAAGAGAAAATACTTGTAGAAAAATGACAATGATCTGCAAAATTCCTAAGTGTGTCTTTCGTATAACCACAGTCACCATATTCTATGCTGTCACCTTGCCTTTAATTGCTCGCCCTGGTACTTTTCCTCCTAGAAGCCGTCAGTCCCCCACAGAGCCGGATGCTGAACTGTAAAAACATACTGTGACCACAGACTTATGAGAAAGTGACTTTGCTGAGCTGGAGTGTATGACAAGTTAATTTTTGCAATTATACATTTTCCAGTGAAGCTACCAGTTTAGATGATTCAGTTTCATTAAAAGATGCAAAATCTTTAGAACAAGCAACTCAAATTTATTTATTTTTATTTTTATTTATTTTCTTAAAACAGTCTTTTCTCATTTTACATACCTATCCCACTTCCCACTCCTTCCCCTCCCCTCACTCCCCCACCCCCTACCACATCCCCCATCTACTCCTCAGAGAGGGTAAGGCTTCCCATGGGGAGTCAACAAAGCCTGGCACAAACATTTGAGGCAGGACCAAGGCCTTCCTCCCTCTATGGTATCACTCCAAAGAAAATGGGCTCTAAAACTTTAGTCAGTTCAAAAGTACTAAGGATAAATTCTGGTCCCACTGCCAGTAGCCCCACAGGCTGCCCAAGCCACACAATTGTCACCGCAATCAGAAAGCCTAATTTGGATCTATGCAGACTCCCTCTCCAACAGTCCAGAGTCAGTGAGATCCCATTAGCGGAAGTCAGCTGTTTTTGTGTGTATTCCCATCATGGTCTTGACCTCTTTGCTCATATTATCACTCTTCCCTCTCTTCAACATGTCTCCGGAAGCTCAGCCCAGTGCTTAGCTGTGGATCATTGCATCGGCTTGTATCAGCTGCAGGATGAAGGTTCTATGATGACAACTAAGGTCGTCTTCAATCTGACTACAGGGCAAGGCCAGTTCAGGCACCCACTACACTATCTCTTAGGGTCTTAGCTGGGGTCATCCTTGTGGATTCCTGAGAATTTTCCTAATGCCAGATTTCACACTAGTCCCAGAAGGGCTCCCTCAATCAAGATATCTCTTTGTCTGTACTTTCCCCATCTTGGCTATCCTGCTCCCTCGTGTTCTCCTCCTCCCTCCATTTTAAGAGATTCAGTTCATATGAGCAAACAAGTTTTCCAGTAGTCTCTCTATAGTGTATACAAAAACAGACATCATCTCAGCAGAAGCATATAGCCAATCTGTTAGGCTGCGGCAGGTCTAGGATCCTCATATCAACATATAAACTCCAGCTACCTCAAGCCATCTAAAAAACGTATACATAGGCATGTCTTTTCATAATTACTTGTAAGTTCGCCCATATTTTGTTAAACATTATATTCAAATGCTAAGACATGTCAAAAGAAGTGGCTTCTGTAAAACAGCCTATCTGCAGGGTGCAAATTGTTCTAAATTTCAACTATTTTTGGTGGTGTCACAGTCACATAGCCAAGAGTAATGAAGCAGTAGGAAGTCGTGTTCTGTTGGAACAGGCCGCTGTGAGACGGTGTCTTTGCACAGTTACCACAAAATTAGGGGGTGGTATAACTACTGCTTTTATTCATTTAAAGATACAGGAAGGCCAAAGGAAGACAATTCTCTTTCAGTAATTTCCCAATATTAAAAAGTTATTTCTTGATAAATGCATCAATGCAGAACAAGTTGAGCTAAGTATTCCCAATGCCAGAGCGTAATGATGGAGATCTGAGAAGAGCACGCACACAGATTCTAGCTCAGCTGAAGCTCTGCTTTAACCATACTGTCACCACAAACATAGAAAGAAATTAAAATGTTAGAATTCTTTGGACAGTTTATCTCTAGGACTTTAATAAATACATAATAGTACTGGTTTCTGTAACCATCACATCACTCCCTAATTGAAAGAAAGGATTTTACAGAAGTGTAATACAAACTAAACACTTCCTACTCTCAACACTTTTCTCAGTCGCACAGATCACATCAGGGCCCATTGCACACCAAAGCAGATCCACAGCACTCTCCTCTCAGAGCCCGCTCCTCCAGTCCCAGCAGGCCTCTCCGCCACCTCCTGCTTCACCACTTCACTGGGTCCCTCCATCCCGCCCTGCCCATCCAATGAGGCACCTGCCCTCCTTCTCTGTCCTCTCCACCACTTTTTTCGGGGTCACTGACTGTGCCCACCTCAGCACCAGCCTGTGATCCAGGGAGGGGAGCTGTTTCTCACACAGATTCCAGGAAAGGGGGACCTGAGGACATCTGACAGGCTCACCATGACAGTAAGGACAGGGACTGAGAAAGAAAAGGCACACAACAAAGCTTTTCTGGAACTAATCCTGCCTTCGTTGAAGCCTTGTTTCCTCTTCAGGCCTGCCTGCCAGAGGTGTATCAAGCAGACTGCTGGTTCTCGTAGCCATGCTTTCGGACACTGGCTGTCCTTTCCTGTCAGAGTTAAAAAGAGAGCTGCCATGTGTCCTCGATGTGTCTGTGACATTTTCTGTGACCTCCCCAAGCCTATCCAGGCACCCCTGCCATGTTACAACAGCTCCTGACACATACTCTGTTGTGGACAGTAGAGGATCATTTAGAGACAGGCTGCTGGTGTCACTCAGGATTAGGAAGGCAGGGAACGTGATGTGTCACTTTCTTGTCCAATACAAAGACATCACTCAGTAACATTCTTAATTTCAAATAAACTGAACTTGCTAGATGGTCAAGTGTTTCAGGGAATGGAGACAAAGACAAGTAATGTTTTGTATTAAGTACTGAACACTTACGATGTTCAACAAGAATAATTTTGAAAGGTAGTAAGCAAATAATACAAAAGTGCAAACTTACTGTATCTCATCCCAGAACAGAATTATGAATGGGACTACAGAGAAGGAAATTAGTGCCTCTGTCTGGTTTTCCAAGTACAGAAGAGGCAAAACCAACACCGTACAGAGATGAGGCTCTGGAAGCTTCCAGAGAACCCGAGAGTGCACTCTCGGGCTTCCTGTTGGGCAACACTCTCAGGCCTCATTTGTTAAGTGTAACCAAAGGCCCTAGCAATCTTAAGGCATTCTAAAACAGCAGTTCAAAGTCTCGAAGTATACACACTGTTTCACCGATTATTGAAGACTTTTCATTTTCCTGCTTGAAGAGGCAGACACAAGTCCACTGTCAAGGAAGAAAGACAAAGGAGCTAAAACAGGAACCTGCATCTAAGAATGTCGACATCGACTAAAGAACATAAACTTCTACCTGTAAATAAATAGTCCCCAAATAACCACATTTTCTCAGAATAGTAAGACCTGAACTAGCCAAACCCAACCCCTTCCTCTAACATCAGACACGTACATAATGGATGCCAGGGCCAAATCATAAACCTGAGTATATTCTGGTTTATAAGAAATAAGTTATTCACCTTTAAGTAATCAAAATAATTTTTATTTAAAAAACTATTATTAGGATTGCTTCCAATTAGGACAAACTTCATGATGAAAAAACAATACAAGCAAATGGATTATCTCACAGATCTGCAGTGTGGAGGTCCAGCCCATTTTAACCATGGTCTCAGTGGTATGTACTGCTTTGGGGACTCTCCAGGGATGATGCCTTTCCTATGCCCTTTGGTGTCTGGAGGTCAATGATATCTACTGGCCCAAGGTTGGTAGCCCCATCTTCAAAGTGGGGCTTATTTTTAAAAGACTCTTGTCTGTTCCCACTCATCTGAACTCCAGAAGCATAGCTGACAGACAGCCAGGTTCCACTCTCCACTCAGATTGCACATGTTTACACACAACGTGGAGAAGAAAAGCCAGATGCAATGATTACCTTGCTCAACTGTCAACCTGTGAGACGAGTGCACATTAGGAAACACGGATTCGTTAATAATAAGAAACAGAAAAATTACACAGCTCTTCAGTGCTAAAAAACCAACTTTATTATCTCATTTGATTCTGAGGTCACTATGAAGTATATTTATAAAAATGTTATCAGAGCAGAGGGCATGAAGGCAACCTCATAGTTAAGCACACAGCTGTATCAGCCAGTGAAGTCAATGTGTAGTGTGGTGTCTGAGAGAAAGACATGGACACCTGCAGAGTACAGAAATGAAACCGTAACGCTGCACCATTTCATAGGCCAGCAGTCACATATCTGGGTGTGCTGGCTAGAAAACACATGAACTATGCATACAATCACACACTACTAAACAAGCAGTAAGGGAAATCTAAGTTATTATTTTGAATGAAAATATTAAAGCAAAAATAAACCTTTCAATAAAAGTAAAACTTTGCCACACCAGAGAACTGTAAAGCTCTCCTTTGCTCTCACTCTTCCGCTAAACCGCAGAACATCCACAGGACTAAGGATTAGGTAAACAGAATACAGACAATATGCAAAAAAAACTATGAAAACTCAAAATACTGTTCCAAACTTTTTAAAGGTAAAATTAAATAGTTACAATTAAAAGCTAGTTAAAATATGTACCACAAAGGCTGAAGCTACAACACTGTAACATAATTTACATTATTATTGTATTTATATAAACATACAAAACAACTGTCATCCTTTTAAACAAATGTATTACCTGAGCTGTTCATGAATTCATATTGACATCCTATGGCAATACCTCAGTACATAGCAAAAAAAAAGATTTCTGTTCCGTCTCAAGATTTTTGCTTCTAGAAGTACATATAACAAAGTTGGGGAAAACAGGATGTTCCTGGTAGTGGCAGGATTATTTCAAAATCCAATTATATCTGCTCATTCCCTTTTGCTTAATTAAAGCAAAAGGCATCAAACTCTTCCTCAGCAGTAATCAAGTGAAAACTGCAAAGCACAGAAACAGTAATTAACTTAACCTTATCACTGAACTGTATTGGGTCATTCAAGTGCAGCAATGGTATCAAAGCTAAGAATCAATGCTATCAGGCTCCTGTCTCTGAGGAGAAGAGAGATTGAATGGCGACCTCTGCTATGGGCCAGTTTGTTTCCTGCCAAACTGTGTTGGAACAATGTTCCTTCCTCATAACTTTCATGGCAGTTTAACAATTGAATCATTGTACATTAATATATTATCAATACCATGAATTATAACTAAAAGATCACTTGTCAATGTAATCAGATGTACTTAAATGTGACCAAGGGAACATTGGGGTTTAGATTCACACAGACAGGATATGGATGTATAAACGTACAGATAGGAAAGCTTCAGTTCCAGAAAATATGCTTTAGGAATGTCACCACACCTCTCCATGTTACATCTCTCATCAGACACGCATGCATGGGGAATTTAAATATAGATTAATTCAACCTACAAGACTGATGTTTGTGCAATTCCTGGAGATTAAATTTATTCAATTATGCCAATTTACTTGATATTTTATTTGTTTTACTGGAGAATATTTCAAAACATAAGAAATCAACATTAGAATATACATAGCTTAAAGTCATCTATTCATTACTCCCAGTTACGTTCAAGCATATTTTGTTATTTCCCTGAAGGATCAGAACTCTCTTGCCAAGACATTATTTTGAGGTCTTTCGCTTTCACCCAGTAAGACACTAAATCATAGGGGACAATTATCAACAAATTCCCTGCGACAGGCCCAAAGCTTGCTGAGGTAATGCAGCTGACAAACTTTGATGCGCTGTGCCCGGGCACATTATGTTCATGTAGTGTGTACATCTGGGCACCCTTTATGGCAATGCTGCAAACAGCCAATCATTTATTCCACTCTAATTAGCACACATGTAAATCCTCACCAATCAAGTCAAGCATGGGGTTACTGTTGTGGCAGCCATACAGCAAGCTGGCAGAACCACCTCAGAAGAATGAGCGGTCACTCCTGGGCTTGATTTGAACCTGCCATCGCGCCAGGCAGGTTTCCCTGAAAAGGGGCTGCAACCAGCGCTCCCTTTCAAAACTGATCAAGAAGTCCCAGAAGAAAAAGGTCAACAGGCATGAAGCTGACTGGCCACAGTTGTTCTGTGTTTTCACTTGTCCTAGGAATACACCTGAAGCAACTGTGCCTCCCGGATACTCAAAAGCCCAATAGTTACCTTGAACAAAAGTCAGACTAAGTTATAAATAAGCCTTAAAACAAAGGATAGAGAAAATCCAGAGAAAGAGCACCAGCCAGAATGTGTAGTGGCTGAGTAGATGAGCAGTACATGTGATGCCGACCTATGTGTGACCCATACGCCCCTACAAACATAGAATATGGCACACCTTTCTCTAGGTTATACTGCCTTTACTATATAAGAATATGAACATTTATTTTTTGTGACAATTTCTCAAAAGCAGTAACTCCAATTGAAAAGATATCCTTAAAGCTAATATGAAAACAGCTAAGAAACACAGACGAGACAGCATTTGCATCATTTGGTATATTTTTTAATCTGTTCTTTCAGTTATTTCTTTTACCATAATGAAATCGTAACTGTTACTTTCAGACAGCATCAAGCACAAGAATATAGCAATTTATAAAACAAAAGAACTGTTGACACCAAAAGCAAAGATTTCTGCCAATAAAAAAATTAATGTAGAATTTATCAGATTTTTATACTAAAAAGATTTTTTTCAGTGGTATCAAGTTATCATGTTTTTGAACATTCGTTTTAACTTGATATTATAAATTATATTATTAAAGTGCCTAAAGAATTTCTTCAATAAACATTTATTAAGTGCATATATAGGAGTCTGGCACCATTCACATTGCAGACACAGCTCCAAAGAGGTCTACCCAGACTGCTGACACTGTGCCGTCCAAATACCATCTGAGCAGTTCATGATCAAGACCTGTGCAATCGAGACACCAAAAAAAGATTACAGAGAGGAAAGGAAAAAGGAAAGGAAAGGAAAAAGGAAAGGAAAGGAAAAAGGAAAGGAAAGGAAAAAGGAAAGAAAAGGAAAGGAAAGGAAAGGAAAGGAAAGGAAAGGAAAGGAAAGGAAAGGAAAGGAAAGGAAAGGAAAGGAAAGGAAAGGAAAGGAAAGGAAAAGAAAAAGAACAGCAAGGAAAAATCTCTCATTTTAAGTTGTTTCTGTTGGACTGTATGCACAGCTACCCTGGGTTGCTGACTGGACACACCTGTGTGCTTTGAAAAACGTCAAGTACATGGATGATGCACTGATGCTAATAATGATTTTAAAATGAATTCATAAAAAGTCCCAACAGTCTTAAATGATCATGAAGGGTCCATTAAGAAAACAATGACCAAGGAATTTCTTAAAATACTTACAAGGTAACCAAAGAACTTAGTTACAAATTACTGAAGGATTCACATTTTGAAAACATTTTCCTAATAACACCCTTTGAAATGTTTTAGACACACACTAAGTGTATAAAATCACGAGGGCCTTCATTCTTGTCAAATCACAACTGACACAGGAAGAAAGACCTAAAACGCGTGAGCCTATGCAGAAGTCCTGAGGAGCTGATGGGCCCCATCAACCTAACTGCCAAAATGAATAAGGTGGTCAGCTGCGTAAGTCCTGCAAATGTTGTAAATTATGATATTCAATAATCCCCTAGCCCAAAAGAGGAGCCACCAGTTTACTCTACACCCAGGTCCTGTTTTCATTTTGTTTTTGTTTTGTTTTAATCAAGGACTTATCACGGGCTGACATATTCATTTAGCTGCTTATTTTCTGACTATTCTAAAATGAGGGTGAACGCCATCTAAGTAGAGACACAGCCTGACCTATTCACAGCTAAACAACACACCTAGGATTTATGAGGCATATGTTTAATGAATGGAAAGATGACCACATGAGTCTTCTAGTACTGGACTGCAAACCTAACTCCCATTTGACCACGTCCAATGCTGGGCTGGTCAGTTTTTCTCAACTTGAAACAAACTAGAGTCAGCACAGAAGAGGTAACCTCAGCTGAGAAACTGGCTTCACCAAACTGACTTGTGAGTGTATATGTGGGGCATTTTCTTAATTAATAATTGGTGTGGCAATGCCAGTTCTGGGCAGGTAGTCCTGGGTAATATAAGAAAGCAAGCACACAGGATGGAGAAGGGGCTCAAGAGGTTAAGTGCACTGACTACTCCTCCAACACACCCAGGTTCAATTCTCAGCACACACAATAGTTCACAACCATCCATAAATTCAGTTCCAGAGAATTCAGTGCTCTTTCCTGGTCTCCATAGGCACCAGACATGCATGTGACACAGAGAAATGCATGCAAATAAAGCACTCACACCCTAAAAACAAACTGAAACAACAGAAGCAACTTGAGCGTGCCATGAATGAAAAGACAGGAAAATGGCTTTCTTCTATGATTTCTGCCTTTATTCCTGCCTTTCCTCAGCAAAGGACTGTTATGTGGGGTGTAAGATGAAATAAGCTCTTTAGCCGGGTGGTGGTGGTGCACACCTTTAATCCATCTATATTGGCAGTTTGTCAGTCACTTTCTTCTGTATCCTGCAGAATGTCTTGCAGACTCTTTCATGAAGCAGGAAGCCCGAAGGACAGCTTCACCTTTAGGCAAGTTCAGAAGTCAGTGCTCCGTGGGTCTTTCATGTTCAGTTTACCAAGGAGTCCAGGCAAGAGCAGTTTCTTGCCTAAATGGCTAACCAGCTCCATAAGGAGCCTCTTGGATGCCCATCTTCCTCTTGAAGTAGATTGGTGATGCCGGGAGCAGATGTGTCTTATTGTCATGAAAAGTCCTAAATTCTTAAACATTTTAAATGCCATATTCTGAAGGTCTGTGAAAGATTTGAAGAATACCCATCTATCTGAAATACATTTCTGTACATCCAGAAAATATCTAAATAGCATTCTACAAGCTTGACTATTATAGATGATTATCTATTAACCTATATTTCTTAATTATATATTAAATTTTTAAATGAGCTGAACAAACATACCTTAATCAGATCAGAAATACATATACACAGTATAACAAAATTTACCTTAAATTTGTATCATTAAACCAAGATCCATACCAATACAAATCTCTATAGTATATCCCCCTTTAAATGTAAACAAACATTTATAAACAATATTTGGGAATTTGGGCATAGTTCTCTAGACTACTTCTTGCTGATTGAGGGTGCTCAGATAATTCATCTTTAAACGCATTGCCATTGTATACCCTAATCCATAACTTTCACTGTACTGAGTAATAAAAATGTTCCAAGTGACATAGAAACAAATATCTTGAGTAAAGGTAAGAGAGACTGGAGACAGAATCCTATTCCAAATCAGCCCTAATCTCTGGGTAACAAGGGAAAGAAAAGGTTCTTTAGAGCTGACAAGGAGAGTGGCTCAGACATAGCTCAGTGCAAACAGTAACAGAGAGGCAATATAGACTTCTCCTTGATCTATAAATAGGAACCAGTGTTTTATATTTTATATGCAGATTGTTCTCACCTGCAAGAGAAAGTTCACATCTCACATCAAGACCTTTTTAAACCTATTTCTTTTAATTTTCATATTGTCAGAAATGTCCAGCATTTATTTTCTCTCTATTTACAAGATACTAGCTATTAATTTTTAAATATATCTCTACTTATTAAGTCACTAATAAAGAATGAAAATACAATTTCACCAGTATAAATGATTTCTAAGTTTTATTGCACCAAAAGACAGGTTTTTGAAAACACAACCCATATTCAAAACAGGGAAAATTACATTCAGAAACAGCATATTTAATCTACCATTTACATTCAGAATACTGCAGATGTGAAATATGTATATAAACCATGTATGTGATCTGGTGCGGTGTCGGTCATACAGATAATGTAGAGGTCACCGGGCTATAAAGTACATGTATGTAACATCTCCCCTAAGGATAGAATCTATTGAAAGAGATGAAAAAGGGGTTTTTTAAGATTTAATTATTAGGTACACAATATTCTACCTGAATGTATCCCTGCAGGCCATAAAAGAGCACCAGATCTCATGATGGATGGTGTGAGCCACCATTATGTTTGCTGGGAACTGAACTCAGGAAGAGCAGCCAGGGCTCTTAACCTCTGAGCCATCTCTCCAGCCCGAGATGAACAGGTTTTAACTCTAATATACTTAAAAGGTTATTTTCCAAAGAAACTACCAATAAGTTCAGGATTTGCAAAATACTAACATAAAAACCTGTATGCATCTCTCAAAGGACAACAATATACTTCTAGGTTAGTATCCAAACATCCTCTGGAAAAAGAATAACCATAAAATTTATGTAAATTTATAAGTTTGATATAGTTGATGTGCTTTAAGCACTGTAACCAGATTTATGCTATGCAAGCAGAGTACTACCAGTACTGCAAATGCCAGGGGTAATGATAATTTAAACACTACAACACATACTCTAGGGGCAGCTTCAATCTGTTAAGAGCAATGTGCACATAATTTTATCTCAAGAGAACCAACACTTACAAATTACCACTAGCCTTTCAATAAAATAAGTATTACAATGTGTTATGGGACTTAATATAACTTTTAATATTTTAACAGAAAAACTATTTGACATAAGCTTACATAGTAACTGAAAACACTTACCTAAATGTCCACATAAAGCAATCAAAACTAAAACTAGCATGCAGATCAGATTGTGTTAACCTCCAAGCAAGTACTTGTCATTTCTCTGTGGGTTATGGGCTTCCCTACTTCATCATACCTTTAACAAATGAAATGGTATATTTCAATCTGTGCACTTAGGGATAGTCATTTCTAAACCTCAAAATTACCCCACCTGAAGAAGGAATCAGGTCTCATCTACAACTGCTCGTCATAAACAGATCCCAGGACACCCCAATTCTCTTAAATATGCATTAACAAATTTTATCATTGAAAAAGTTTTCAGAGGAGAGAGGGAGACGTTCCCAACACAAAGACGTAAGCAATCATCAGAACCTCCCTGAAGTTGAGCTAGCCTACAGAACAGATTAATCCAATGAATGGCTTCTTCAGCCATCATCGAAGATGCTTCCTCCTACAGCAAATGGGAAGAGAGCAGAGACCCACAGCCAGACGTCACATGGAGAGAGAGACCTTGGATCACACATCTCTACATGGGATACCTTCATCAAAACCCTCCCCTCACAGCTCAGGGAATCCCATGGAAGAGGAGGCAGAAAGGATGGAGTACATAGGAGAACGAGGCCCTCTGGATCACACAAGCACAGCTCAGATAACTCGGAGACTGAGGCAAGCATAGAGTCTGCGCAGGGCTGCACCAGGTCCTCTGTGTACGTACTACAACTTCCAGGTTAGTGTTGTTACGGTTCCTTAGATTTCCTGCTTCACTGACAAATCTGCCAGACACTCTAGGCCTACAAGCTGAAGATGGGTGCCCCAACATTGAAGAAGAACTTTGGGTGACTGTCCAGGCAGCCAGATATCTCTGTCATTTCTAGACTTTTTGAAGTTACTTACAAAGAAAGCACTTTCTGGTTACTCAGATAGTATTATATTCTCCTATGGTCTTTGATAGACCTGAAGACTAAAGAGTTATAATTATAGTTTTCCTTAGCTATGATAAAAGATAAATTAGCTATGAAACTTTAGACTCACAAAGACAGGATAGATGATAGAGTATTTTCTTTGATTTTGTCAAATACAAATGGACTAAATATTGTAACTGTAATTCTTGCTTCATAACTTTTGTTATATGTAATTTTACTATGTTAAAAGTTAA
Organism: Myodes glareolus; assembly: GCF_982192425.1. NCBI lineage: Eukaryota > Metazoa > Chordata > Mammalia > Rodentia > Cricetidae > Myodes > Myodes glareolus. The sequence continues at coordinate 4,730,911 of NC_142038.1, read as the reverse complement.
AACCTTCCCTTTCGATTAGACAGAAAGGGGAAAATGATGTGGATGTCTCTCTGTATGCTGTAAATATGCCTTATTATACCATTGATTAATAAAAAAAGATGATTTAGCCAATAGCCAGGCAGAATAGAGCCAGGCAGGAAATCCAAACAGAGATAAAACAAAGAAAAAGGGCAGAGTCGGAGAGACACCAGCAGCAGCCGGGGAAGCAAAGTGTGAGTGAGGTAACAAGCTATGATCCTCGTGGTAAAATACAGAAGAACAGAAATGGGTTAATTTAAGTTATAAGAGCTAATTATAATAAGCCTGAGCTAATAGACCAAACAATTTTTAATTAACTTTAAGCCTCAAAGTGGTTATTCAGGAACTAGAGGGCAGGAGAGAAACCTCCAGTTATAGGCCTCAAGTTCTCTTGAGGAACTTCATGACTGCCACATAAGGCCGAACCTCAGCCTCTTTCTACAAACCCTTCAAAACTGCAGTTTCCACGTTGGTAAAACCAGCAGCACAAGAGAGGCCCTTACGCATGGTGTCCTGACCCTGAGAAAAAGAGTTCCCAGAGGTGGTGTCTAAGGCGCTGCTGACTCAGCACCAGCTGCCCACACAACTGTCCCAGGAAAGCTTTCGCTTCAGCAGTGCTTGGCTCTGCTGATCACAGCCCCAGGGTACCATAAACCACAGGTTCTTAATCCAATTAAATCACACAAATGATCCTGAAATGTCTGTTTCCCTCTAAAGCTTCTCAAACCAAGTCTCCATCACCTGTATTTCTCTCAACAGTCTTCTAAGCTCTCAGCAAGCATCACATTAAGTTTTGAGCACTACCAGCTTTTACAACCAACAAATACTTCCACAATTCTCCCCCAAACAGCACAGACAGGTCTGTCACTTGCAATACTGCTCTCTGGCAGCAATTTCAGTCCTGGTTAGGGTTTTCAGATGCTGTGGGTTTGGGTTACAGCGGCAGCCCAGCATGAGGGGAGCCGAGACAAAAACTCAAGTCAGGAATCTGAGGCAGGAACTGAAGCAGACACCAAGGAAGAATGCTAAGAAAGCGGTTTATTGGTTTGCTCTCTGTGGCTGGCTCAGCTGTTCAACTCAGGACCACCTGGCTAGGGCACCACTACTCTCACTGTTGGGCCCTCCTCCATGTTAATCAAGACAAGGCCTCACAAAGTTCCAGACAAATCTGGCGGAGGCAGTTCCTCATTGGAAGCCCCATCCTCGCAGATGACTCTATCTCCTGTCAAAACTGACAGCAAAGTAACCAGCACAGCTACTGAGTACCTGGCAGGAAGTCTGCAAAGATCAGCACAGAGGATAGCTGGGAAAGCCTCCAGCGATGTGACAAGATGGTGGGGGTAGACAGATAAAGCCAAGGCTCCAAGAAAGCTAAGAGCCGGATATCAGGCCACGGTAGCAAGCTCTTCCCTTTCCCACAGCAGCCACAGAAACTCTAACTTACTTCTGCCTCATGTCTGCGTCTGACCGAAGGGAAATTACTGTAACTTTGCCAGAAATTGTGCCACAGATTCCTCTTATCTCAGAAGGCTCATGGCCCAGATCCCTGGAAGGCAGAATGCTACACAAAAGGATAAAGTCGAATCTGGACAGGGCTTTCTGTGTGTATCAGTGACTTGTCTCCTCCCTCTATCCAAACGCTGGAGAGAAGTAACTTGAAGGAAGAAGGACTGGGGCTGGGTGGGGTCACAGTTGGAGAATACAGTCCAACATTCTGACAGTTTTTCATGTTGCAATAACATCTATATGAGTAAGCCTCGATGAAAAGTAAGCCCAAAAGATAGGATGCAGGGAGGCCTCAGAAAATATCACTTTGGGAGGATGGCATGCTAGAAAGAGCACAGACGCTAGGCATTCCTTTCCCATGGTTTCCTAAGTTACAGAAAAGGTGCAAATACTAGTTTACAGTTAGTCAAAGGCAAAAGTAAAACAATCTGAAGGTTACAATGTCTCAACAGGAAGTGGGGAGTTAGGTTTCAATCAGTGGGAATGGTGCTCTCTCTGGGTAGATGTGTCAGAACTAAACCAGATGGAAAATACCTAGCTGGGGAACCTTCCTACAGACTGGCCTGCTTGCTAGGAAGGAGCTATCCCCTCACTGTGTTCACTCCACTGTAAGAACAGAGCAAAGCAGTTTTTTTCTTGCAAGATATGGGTCCCCTTACTCTCCAACATCTATAGAGCATTCCTCTTAAACTCAGAGAATACTTGAGTGGTTTACAACATTCCAACATAAAATTCAATTGTCAGTCCTGAGAGCATGGCTTGGTAGGTAAAGTGCTTGCTTTAGAAGCACGAAAATCTAAGTTCAGATCCCCAGTACAAACATTAAAAAAAAAAAAAGGTAATACATCTCTCTAATACCCCAGCAACAGAGGAAAGCAAAAGGCAGAAATGAGAGGATCCTAGGGCTAACTGACCATCCATCAAACTGAATCCTAATGGCAAACTCCAGGTAATCTGTCTTTCAAATATAAGGCTGGGAATAATGGAAGTAGACATGCCAACATCAACCTCTGGCCATCACATGAATAGGTACATGCATACACATATACACAGCACACATGTTCACACACATACACCACAAACACATACATATACACAATAAAATGAAAAACAAGCAGCGTAAATATTGCTGCTTATACAATATGAATCATAATGCAAACCAGCATTAACTAACCTATGATTGTTCTGTCTAGATGTCAGTATATTTAGCTTATGTAAAATTAATATATACTTAAAAACTGCTTTTGTAAATAGTAACAGAATTTTTTAGTGGCTCCTATTTTCTTAACTTCAGACTTATTTTTATTTAATAATGATTTTTACAAAGTTCGTTGCCTAGAGAACCTTGGAATTGCCGTCATTGTGATCGTAAACCCATTACAACAAAGAGAAAGTTTCCTAACAGGACAGGACTGCTTTAGCATTGCTGAAAGAGCCTCTCCGTGCTGCTGACCTTACATTACTGTGAGCTAATGCAATCAAACCTGCTGGTAGGGAGCATGCATTGACAAAAACAAGTGTGTTTTGTTCACTATGTGTATCAGTGTTATTAAAGATTATCATCTATGGTAAACCTGTAACAATTTAAAGTCCTAGATCATTGACTTATGCCTTATTTCAGACATGCTGAGCTCTTCAAAATGAATGCTTGGAAAGAGAATTATTGTAAATTATAATTCTAACATAAAACAAACGTGAAAACGTTGTGTCTTTCCTCTGAATGCATTGTACTGTACTGTATTAACTGTTGGTCTTGGTAATGTGGCTTATTAGTTTTGCATAATTTAAGTTTTAATTCATACGTTTAATTTTTAATTAAGTGGGTTTTTCAAGCTGTGCTTTCTTAAATGTTAGTCACTAAACATGGAACATATAAAACAAGTCTATGGTATAAATAAAAAATATGATGTGGTCATGAATTATATGATTTCTCTATGATTTCAGAAAACAACCATTTATACTTTTAAAAACAAAATGTCCATTTTAGTTTGTCATTAATATTTAAACAATTTAAGGTCAGAGAAAATGCATAGAAAACTAAAGACTTGAATATAAAATTATAATCAAATCACTTTCCCAACAAAGCAGTCCTTTTGAAATCACTTTTAAAATATCATACTCCACATTAAAAGCTAATTTGTATTTTAGTTTTCTATGCGAACTCCTGGAAGCAGTGTTAGCCTATATACCAAGTACACATATTCCTCTCCTAGGAGCAAAAGCGTATAGACACTGCCTGCCTTCTAGAAAATGACCAGGCCAGTGTGAGCAAAGGAGAGCCCAGGAAGTTGGTGAGGGAAATGCTATCTCCCACGTCAAGTTACAAGGCTGGGGAGAGATCCAATTAAAATGTGAAGTTATTATTGCAGGGAATGCTACATAGAATGGCTCAATTATGCTCCCTCTGAAGATGAAGGTCTCTGAAGCAGCAGTCATTAACAACGTATTAAGTCTTATCTAAAGACCTTTGTAAAATATTTTAAATATATTTTAATAAACTTTTGTAAGCTACCATTCTACTCACTTTGTTTCCTACTTGTTCCTTTGTTTGCTTTTTATGTACTATAAAGACTCAACATGATGAAGTCAGAAAGGAATTTAGATCCAGGAACCCTAACAAAGATGTCCATGAAGAATGCTTATGATACTACAGCCTGCCTCCTAGTTGCCATCTGACCAGAGAGGAGATCTGTGCTATCTCCAGAACAGCAGCACACTTATTCCACACCTTCTTCCGTGTTATGACCACATCAAATAATCTCTCATCCCTCACACTGCTACAAATACAAGTGGAACATATACACACATATGGCTATGCAAACACATCAGCAATGGGCATCTGTGGGGGGGGGGGGGGAGCGCACGCGCATGTGTTATTAGAAATCTCATTTCCATCAGCAGCCTGTTCAGTATCAGAATCAACATACACAGTAGCACTAAGAGCTAAGGTCCCAGACCCTGAGCTATACCTGTCACCTTAATGTGAAAGTCAGAGCCCCATGGCCGGCAGCAGCACTGTTAACACCGGTCAGCACCTCCTGCTCACATCTCACCACTTCCAGAAGCCACGAGTTACAACTGCTACAGCAGTTACAACAGACACAGTACTGGAAGCTTTGCCCATGACACTACCAAGTGTGACAGGTAACACAACTCACAACAAAGACTCAATGGAAAACTAAGGCTCTGGCACTTGACATCTTGAGATTCTAAAAGAACTTACTTCCCCTTTCAACATAGGCACTGCACAGCAGCTACCAAAAGCCACCTCGTGTGGGGAAAGCTCTTCTACGACACAGGCATACAATGAGCACAGAGAGTTGGCCAAAACCACCTTGAAAACTTCTACAACCAAAGCCTACTAAAGGTAGGCTTAATCCAAAGGTAAAGACTTCTACTACCCAGAGGAAGAAAGAGCCAAGGTACCAGAAGGTAACCGAGTCCACCTCACGTCCTCACAGCACAGGACTAGAGCACACTCTGAAGGGCTGACTGCAGAAGCTTCCCTCCCCCAGGTGTGAGCACAGTACACTGACCGCCTACTAGTCTGAGTGTGGACAATGCCAAATGTTAAACCAAAAGTTGCAGAAAAATCAGAGATTTCTAGGATGGCACTGACCCCCAGGGGAAGGGTTTATGACTCTAAATGGTTAGACTGGCCCAGATTGGAGTGGTGGCCATAAACCTTTAATTCTCACACGTAGGAGGCAGAGGCAGGTGTATCTCTGTGAGTTTAAGTTCAGATTGGTCTATATGGAGAGTTCCAGGACAGACACACCTACATAGTGAAACTTTGTCTCTGAAGGAAGGAGGGAGGGAAGGAAGGAACTTTAAAGGGGGATCTGAAAATCAGTTATTCAGGTCTGGAGAAAGAGCAACTAATCAAGTCTGGAACAGGAAGGGATGAGTATGAAGAGGACAAGAAAGAGGAGAGGCAAGGGGTTTTATATAATAAATTTAAAGTGAACAAGTAGAGAAAAATCAATTAAGCTAAATGCCGGCTATTTGAAAAGATCAATAAAATCAATAACAAATTTTAGCTGAAGTGATCAGATACTATGAAGTGCTATGAAAATAAAAGATAGCTCATAATAATTAACTGTGAAAGTCAGGCTGTTACAGGATAAAGAATGTTACTCATAAAAAGACAAATTCTGAATATATCAATATTAAAATTTTCAAAAATATTTTTTGACTTTTAAAACCTTCTGTTCCTGATATAATGAGATGAAGTCTTAAAGTTGGTTTCAAATACATATGTGTGTGTGTACAAATAAGTGAAAGTTGAACAAATAAGGAAAAATAAGTATTTTAATTAAGTAAATTTCTCTAAAATATATAATAACAAAAACATGTCTGAGTGAAATCAAAAAGTTTGGTTTTAAATATAAATCACTATCAATCAAAATGTGATCTAGTGATCAAAGTGAACCAATGAGTTCCACTTTGCCAATCATTTGTCAAGAAAGCAAATCAAGAATAAAGTGCTAGCTGAAATCATCAGAATGGGGCCAAATTTGAACAATCATTTTGTCTTGCAAAGTTAGTGTGCTATTATCTACCTGTATTGGTTTGTTTTGTCAAGTTAACAAAAGCAACAATAGAGGAAGCTTCAATTGAAATTGGTCTCAACCAGACAGGCCTGCTGCTGTATCTGTGAGGAATTTTCTTGACTGACAATTGATAAGGAAGGATCTAGCCCACTGCGGACAGAAGGCAGGGGCACCCATGAGCAGGTAATCCTGGGGAGTATAAGGGAGAATGCCAGGGAGAGCAAGCCAGTGAGCAGCAGCCTACAGGACTCCCGCCTTGAGTCACTCTTCCTAAATTATGGGTTGTGACTTAGAAGTGCAAAGTGAAATAAACCCCTTTCTTCTCCAGTTGTTTTGAGTCCTAACGTTTATCACAGCAACAGAAAGCAAATTAGAACATTATCTTAAGCCCTATTTCCTTAGTTGCCAAAAAATAAGAAAGAGATTATGGGCACTTTAAATATCAAACACCCTTTCTGGATTTCAAAATAACAATATATACAGATATCACAAAAGTTTAAAGTCCAAATTTTAAATGTCTTAGCAAAAACAATAACTACTAAATCAAACTAATCATGATGAATCATGTTTCCCTAAAATGTTTTCTTCTTTATTTCTAATAATGTAAGTCTATTAATTATCTTAATATTTTTCTTAAGATACCATGGAGCTAATTGTAATTTGATAACTTGTTCACTGTATACATTTCCTTGTAAAAGGTATTATTCATCCATATCAGTCCTTTACCAAGTCTATGGCTTCTAAAATTTATATGAAATAATGTACAAAACCTAATTTAACAAAGAAATCACTTACACCATTATACACTGGGGGAGAATTTTAAAAGCATAATAAACCAATATTTAATAAATACTAATTCAAGATAAGCACAGAATATTTAACCATCAAATACCTTGTATTTCACAGGCAAATGCAGCAAAAGCTCATAGCCTGGATAGGTCCTTTTGGTCCCTATTTCTATAGCTCCCTACACTGCTTTCACAGCTTGGTGCCCAGTGTCCTCACAATGACATCTGGATAAGGTTCCCACCATGGCAGCATCCCACCTGGGCCCACTTATGACTGAACCTATCTTGCCCTACTTCTCAGGCCCCCAGCTGTTATCTGCCATCACAGTCTACAAATACTGCATCTCTGAAAAATTGAAGAATACTAAGGTCAGAACAACACAGCGCTTTGTGCTTCCTTTGTAAGGCATTTTCCTTCTGACATGGGCGGCATCAGCTCTTCAGGCAAGACAGTGGAAATGGAATCCTTAATTAGAAGCTTTCAATTCTCACAAATATTACCACAAATGATTTAAGTGAAAACATTGCCTAGAGATTTGCAGAATACTGCACCCCACACACAAACGGTGCGTGTCTAAAATATTAGTGCAGGGTCAAGACTGCTGTCCTGCTGTTTGCACTGCCATTACACAGCCATGAGCTGTGACCAATCACTTATTTCTACTTTCAGTAACTGCACCCACAATGCAAAGCAGGAGGCAAGTCAAAAAGGCTCTTTGCAAACTGATAATAACAGAGACTTGACCAGACACTGACGACTCACAGATATCTAAAAAGACTGCCAGGACTAAGACATTCTACATTTAAGGCATTGGCTTACATTATATCCATAAGTGACTTTACAGTAAGAACAGAAGACAGAAACATTGACATCAGTAACAAATTACATTCAAGAGTTGCATGCAGAAAAATAAAGAACACTAACGAGATACACTAAAGACCTGAAGTAACAGAGAGACAAACCACACTCATGAAATAAACAAAAAACTCCAGTTAAGATCTGAAATAAAAGAAAGACATACCACATTCATGGAACCAGTGAAAAACTCCCAAGAGTTAGATGTCAGGTCTCCAAAAGCTTTTAAACAACAATGTAAAAAAAAAAAAGAAATTTTGGAACTGAGCATTCATATGCACAAAAGAACTATAATTAACACTTCATACAATGCTGAAACAATTGACTTAAAACTGATCACAGACCTTAATGGTAAAATGTAAAAGCAATAAAACTCTTTCTTTTACAATAAATTCCATGTACTTTTAACTTTAGCAGTGAGTTTTCATGAAAAACATGGTAAGTTGGGCTTCATCAAAATTAAAAAAATTTGCTCTGTCAAATGAAACTGGTAAAAGAATAAAACTGTATATTCTGGGGAGAATATTAAAACACAAACGGATTTCTCATTTCAATCTACACCATATCCAGAATGTTCAGTGTCCGGTAAGAAAATAAATCCAGTGTTGAAATCTGGAAAAGTTTGTTGATGCCTCCCTGAAAGTACTGATAATAAGCATGCACACGAAGCATCATCCGTCGTGGAGGAAACACCCATTAAATACAATAACATGGCAGGCGCAGCACATCAGCTAAAATGAAAACACAACAATACAAAGTACTGACGAAGAGAGAATCAGCCAGAACTCTCACATATGTGGGAAGTGATGAATCATTGCAAACACTTACGTTCCTATACAGTAAAAGAGACACCGCTGATCTGTGGTCCCACTGCTGGCTTTTTACAAGAATGTCAACATAGCTCATAATCTCCCAAATCTGGCAAGCATCCAGTATTTTTCTACTCATAAATGTGTAAACAAACTGTAGCACCCGTATCATGGTACACAGTTCATGAACTACCAATATAAACAACAGCATGAACGGTTCCAATGTATCATGCTGCAGTCACTCAACCTTCCACCACTGGTGTTTTGCCCAAAATGTCTTTAATGTAAAATCTATCTGATAAACTGGGAAAAGTTGAGAAACACCCTGGTTACTACCCACAGGAAGTCGTATGCAGGATGTGCTAGTCCCACGCCCAGCTGAGACCTGATGCATTCGATCCTTACACAGAGGACAGAGAGCAGCGCCGCACACAGGAAAAGACCAGGAAGTCTCAGCACCTGGAGCCAGGCAGTGACTGTTACAAGCAGGGACAGCCTGGCAAGACTCAAAGGTAAAATATTAAAATAATAACAATAAAAAAATTGTATGATCATTCAAAATATAATTTTATTGGGAGGGTAGGAAATGACCTCGACACTCGTCAACTGAGACAGCAGACGTCCCAATGTCATAGCAAAATATTTAACTTACGGTTTGAATAACCATACTAAAATTCATGAACTATAGAAAATACAACAGGCAAGAGACTCCATGATTCTGACCCAACAGAATAAGGAAAACATCCCCAGACGCTTCCATGCACTAGATGATCTACCCAATCTACCCAAGTTAGACTCTCACAGTCTCAAAAACCACACTTCTCCAGAATTCCTTAATTTTACTAGTCCACAATTGGATCTGTTTCTCACTTCATTAGGGTTTCTGCTAAGGTAAATTACTTCTATGATTTCTTATGAAATTCACATTGAAAGAAGCATGTTCTCATTTGCACTGGCCAGCCACCTGCATCCAGCTGATCAAGAATGATACCTTGCACATTTCATGTCGTATTTGCCATTTCTATGTTGTCTGAACATCTGATGAGCACTACGGTTTACTACATGGCTGAGGCATCAACTTCAGCAACTCTGTTTTAAGGGAGCAACACCCTTGTGGGATGAGAGCAGCTCTCAGAGTACAATCCTATCAAATCCCACCTCAGGAACTGAAACCATCAGGAACTCTGGGACCACTAGGAAAATGTTTTATAAAACAGATGGCTTCCGGTGATCTTTAAAAAATATTTTATTAAGAGAATCTATAAAAGTTCAGGTCACTTTTTTATCCTCTTAATTTTTTAAGCCTCATCTTTTAAGTTCAAAAAAGAATATATATTTGAAGTATAATTATTACAAAAGTACAAATTAAGAGCAGTAAAAAGATGAAGCATTCCATATGCCATAAATATGAGGTAAAAATCATTTTCCTTGCAAGCTTGAAGCCATATGCAAGGTGGGTCACAGCATTAATACCTTCCTTTGAAGTCCTTCTACTTACTAATCTTTTTTATTTTAAGTTAAGTATTGACTTTGTAATAAATGGGTGCAAGATAATTTCCAAATATGAAAGAGTTTGAATTATACTGACCATTAGCAGAAAGATTATTGACAGAGATGCATAGATTTTACTTTTTAAGTGGCTTGAAATACCTTTGGGTAAAAGGATAGAAAAGATATTCTAAGTCAATGAATAAGAAGCAAGCTGGTGGAGCCTTTTAAAATCAGAAAACACACAGACATCAAAAAAAATCAGCAGAAATATGGAAGGATACTACATACTTACCAAAGGAACATCCACCAAGAGGACACTGAAATTCTTAACACTGACACACCAAACACATGGGTACACGTGTGTAAAAGAAACACTACCACAGCTCAAATCATACGCTGAACCTCACACACTGACAGTGGTAGAGATCAAGACCCTACTTTCACCAACAGCCAGTAATCTAGACAAAGACAGAGACATGCTGGAGCTAGTACAAGTTATAAACCAAATGGACCTAGCTGAATTTAGAGAGCGTTTTCCCCAAACACAAAAGAATACACCTTCTTCTCAGGAGCTCAGGGAACTTTTCCAAAACTGACCACATACTTGACACAAAACAAGTCTCAACAAATACAAGAAAATTCAAATGACTCTCTGTATACTATCTGACCTCCTCAAATTACAGTTAAATATTAACAACAAAATAAACAACAGAAAGTTTACAAACTCATGGAAACTGAACTCACTACTGAATGGGTAAAAACAGAAATTAAGCTACAAAATATAGAAGAAAAGGTACAGAGAGAAGTTTCAAATGAACAAAATTAGATGAAAAGGGGTATATAACTATAAATACCAAGAAAATACAGAGAACTCTTAAGTTTGTCTTTATGAGGATATACCTTAGAAACCTGTACTGCACCAAATTAGAAAATAATTTTCTCAATACATATCACTTACCAAAGTTAAACAAAGATCACTAAGAAATTTAAGCAGACCTTATATTGCAATTAAAATTTAATTAAAATTTAAAAAACCTTAAGTGGCAATAAGTCTTTCAACCAAAAAACCCCAGGGCCAGGTGGCTTTTGGCATAGAACTGAACAGATATTTAAAGAAGAATTAATACCAATCCTCTAATTATCCCACAAATAAAAACAGAAGGAACATTGCCCAATTCATTTTACAAGGCCACAGGTACTCTGATACTTAAATCACATATAGATCCAACAAAGAAGGAGAATTATAGATCAATTTCCCTTATGAACAGAGATGCAAAAAAAACTCTAGAAAATAACTGCAAACCAAATCCAATACATCAAAAAGATCATCTGGCTTAACACCAGATATGCAGGGATGGTTCAATGTACTTAGATCGAGTTATGTAATTAACCACATAAGCAAAGTCAAAGACAAAGAGCACATGACCATCTCAATAATTTGGAAAAAGCCTGTGACAAAATCCAAAATTGCTTCATTTTGATAAAATGATAAAACTCCTGGAGAGATTGGAGATACAAGGGACATACGTCAACATAGTAACCACAGATAACCACAACATCAACCTAACTGGAGAGAAACTCAAAGCAATTCCACTCAAACTAGGAAGAAGACAAAGTTGTTCACTCTCTTCATGTCTAGTCAATACAGTTCTGAAAGTCTTAGCAACAACATAAGAAGATCAAGTTCAAGGAGATCAAAGAGATCAAGGAGGATATAGATTAGAAAGGAAAAAGTCAAAGGATCTTTATTTGTAGATGAATGATAGTATATATAAATAGCCCTAAAGATTCCACCAGGAAATTCTGACAGCAGATAAACACTATCAATTAAGTAGTTGGATACGATTAACTCACAGGATCAGGAACCCCGCTATATACAAATGACAAATGGATTGAGAAAGGAAACAGGAAACAACAGTGAATAATATAAAATACCTTGGGGTAGCCAAGCATGTGAAAAGCTTCTATGTGAAACCTTTACCTTCTATATGAAAGACCTTTGTGACTAAAACCTTTACAACACTGAAGAAAGAACTTGAAGATCAGAAGATGGAAAGACCTCAGTATCTGTGGATCAGTAGGATTAATGTAGTAAAATGGCCATCTACAAAAAGCAATCCCATCAAAATATCCAACACAATTCTTCATATACTGAAAGAAAAATCTTCAGCTTCATGTGGAAATACACACACACACACACACACACACACACAGAGAGAGAGAGAGAAAGAGAGAGCTATAATGCAGAGCTTTAGTAACAAAAACAGCAAGGTATTAGCAATAAAACAGACCTGTTTATCAAGAGAACCAAGTGGAAGACCCAAAAATAAATCCATACACCTATGAATATCTGATTTTTCATAAAGAAGCCAGAAATACACATTAGAAAAAGATATCATGTTCAACACATGGTGCTGGTAAAGCTGGATGGCTACATGCAGAAGAAACAGATAGATCCACACTTATCAGTCTGCACATGCAGAAGAAACAGATAGATCCACACTTATCAGTCTGCACATGCAGAAGAAACAGATAGATCCACACTTATCAGTCTGCACATGCAGAAGAAACAGATAGATCCACACTTATCAGTCTGCACATGCAGAAGAAACAGATAGATCCACACTTATCAGTCTGCACATGCAGAAGAAACAGATAGATCCACACTTATCAGTCTGCACATGCAGAAGAAACAGATAGATCCACACTTATCAGTCTGCACATGCAGAAGAAACAGATAGATCCACACCTATCAGTCTGCACAAACTCTAACAAATGGATCAAAGCCCTCAGCGTAAAACCACATACACTAAACCAGATAGGAGAAAAAGGGGGATAGCCTTGAACTCATGGCACATGAAAAGGTTTTCTGAACAGAATACTGTTAGCACAGGCACATTAAGATCAACAATTAATAACTGGGACCTCATGAAACAGAGAAGCTTCTGCACAACAAAGAACACACACCATCTTTAGAAGAAAGCAGCAGACTATACAGGAGGTTCTTTCCAACTACACACCCAAAAGAGGGCTAATATCCAAAATAAATAGAAAACTCAAAAAAAAATAGACATCAAGAAAACAAATAACCAAATTTAAAAATGGATGCAGACCTGGGCTGGAGAGATGGCTCAGCAGTGAAGAGCACGTTCTGCTCTTCCAGAGGTCCAGAGTTCAATTCCAGCAACCACATGGCAGCTCACAACCATCTATAGTAGGATCTGATGCCTTCTTTCAGCATAAAGCTGTACATACAGGCAGAGCACATAAAATAAATAAATCCTTTAAAAAAATGCATACAGATCAAAGCAGAGAACTCTCAAAAAAGGAAATACAAGGGGCTGAGAAACACATAAAAAAAAATGTTCAACATCCTAGTCATTAGGGAAATGCCCATAAAAACTACTTTGAAATTCATCTCACACCTATCAGAATGGCTAAAAACAATAAAATAAATGGCAGCTCATGCTGGGGACAATGGGACTAGGAAGAACATTCATCCATTGCTGGTGGAAGCACAAACTTGTATAGCTATTATGGAAATCAGTGTGGCAGTTCCTCTGGAAGATGGAAATCTACCTACTTCAAGATGCAACTATTCTACTCTTTGGCATACACCCAAAGGATGCTTCATCCTGTCAGAAAGATACTTGCTCGGTAATGTTCACTGATGCTCTATTCACTAATAGCTAGAAATTAGAAACAACCTAGATGACCTTCAACAGATGGATGGATAAAAAAAAATGGTACCAACCATTAAATATGAATTGATAAAATTTGTGTATAAATGGCTAGAACTAGAAGATTGTTTCCCAATGAGAGACATAAATGGGGAGGATCTGGATGGAAAAGGAGGTGGGAGGACCTGGGAGGAGCAGTGGGAGGGGAAATTGTTAACAGGATTTAATGTAGGAGGGAAAAAATCACCTTTCTATAAAAGGGAAAAAAGTAACAGAAAATATTACACACATACAAAAAAAGGAAGAAAGAAAAAAATCACATCATTTTGGAGCAAGGAATATAATACATACACCATATTTTGATATACCGTCATAGCAAGTTAAACTTAGTAGAAATATCTAATTATTCCATTAGATACAAAACAAAATTTTCAAAAAGTTAACCTATTTATTCAAATCATAGAGCTACAAGTGCTGAATTTAGATTTAGACACACACATTTGTGATTTTTTTATTTTTTTATAATTTATTGAACTTTATTTTATGTGAAGGTGTCAGATCCTCTGGAACTGGAGTTACAGACAGTTGTTAGCTGTCATGTGGGTGCTAGGAATTGAACTTGGGTCCTCTGGAAGAGCAGTTAGCACTCTTAACCACTGAGCCATCTCTCTAGCCCGTGATTTTTTTTTTACAAACTATTTAGTAATCATATCTGTGGTTAATAATAAAATTTGGGAAAGCTCGAAAACTCCCAACAAAAGAATAAAATATAGAACACAATCGAGGAACAGAATCAAGGAAGAGTGAGGTCAACAGAAACAAGCTAGAAAGGAGTGGCTGCACTCAGAAGAGGTTAACAGTGACTGTGGATAGGTCAAAGTCCTCAGACGGACGGTGTCCAGCAAAAGACACTGCAGGCTGTGCAAGGCTTCTGCATACTCTAAAAGCCAAGGAACTAATAAAAGACAAAGTTTTGAAAGACTATGACAGTGGATATTAAGAGACTTCGATAGTGACTGTGCCAAGTGCCTTAGTCACTTGTTCTATCACTGTGAGGAGAGCCCACAACCAAGGCAACTCTTAGGAAAGAAAACATTTAATTGGAGCTTGTTTACCATTTTAGAGGCAGGGAGCACAGTGGTACACAGGCAGCCGTGGTGATGGAGGAGTAGCTGAGAGCTCTACATCCTGATCTGCAGGCAACAGGGAGAGGAAGAAACTCTGGGCGTGGTGTGGGCTTTCGGAAACTCAAACACCAACGCGGCCACACCTACTAATTCTATTCAAATAGTGGCACTCTCTGATGACTAAGCATTCAAATATATGAGCCTATTGGGGGCATTCTTGTTCAAAAACCACCTTCTACGCCATGGCCCCCATAGGCTTGTAGCTATATCATAAAGCAAGAACATATTCAGTCCAACTTCAAAAGTCCCCATACTTTATCACAATCTCAACAATGTTCAAAAGTTCAAAGTAACGTCTCTTTGGAGACACAGTGTAATCTCTAAACTGTAACCCCCTATACAATAAAATCAAAAGCAGATCATATATTTCAACACACAATGGCACAGAATATATACACGACCATTTCTTAGTGAGAAAATACAAAGCAAACCTAAACCCAACAGGACAAACTCCACATTCTTCATTACCATGTTTGATGTCAGACCACTCTTCAGATATCCAACTCCTTTCAGCTTTGTTGACTACAACTCACTTCTCTTTCTTGGCCTTTCCCACACCCAGTCTGCTGCTCTCCTTGGCTGGTATCCTGTGACTCTGGCACCTAAAACATGTAGGGGTCTCTAACACAATCTTGGAGGGAGATTCCACAATCCCTTTCTTGTGTCCTTGACTCTAAAGCCAGAACCACACGGCCAAAGCTACCAAGTTCTGCTGCTTGCTGGGTCCAGAAACTGCCCGTCTCATTTAAATACATTTTCATCCGATTTCTGGTTTAGATGGGTTCCTTCACCGCCTAAGCTTTTCATTCCTCTTCACACATTAGGTTAGCTTAGTGGGGGTTTTTCTCCAAGTTCACCACTCCCTTCGTTCCATTTAATATCAAGTTTTTCTTTGCATTTTTTATCTCCTTGAGCATTGGAACTTCTGCTTTCTACAACACATTTCTTTTCTTCTCAATCTGTACATTCTGTCTTTTTCCTTCCTTAGCTTGTGCCTTTTCATTATAGATCGGCATAACAGTGACCACTAATAACCACAACAGTGTCAATACTAAGTAGTCTTATTATCTCCTCCGCCAAAGCCATTAATCTAAAAGTCTTCAATTTAGCTTCAGGAAGATTTTTTTTTTTCAACAATGGCAGAAAGCAGCTATATACATTAAGAAAATATCCCACGAACAGTTTCTAGGCCACTCATTAATATTATCCTCTGAACTCTCTTGTTCCAAGCCATCATAAACTACACTACTCTCAGCTCCACTGGCTTCAAGGTTCCGAGTAGGAAGGCCCATTAAGACCCATTTACAGCACTCAACTGCTTTCCTAATCCAAAATCCCAAGGCCCACATTCTACCACCAAGGAGCATGGTCAGGCAAACACCTACTCCTGGTACAATCTTCTGTCTTAGACACTGTTCTATTGCTGTGAAGAAATCCCATGGCCACAGCAACTCGTATGGAAGAAAGCATTTAATTGTGGGCTTGCTTACAGTTTCAGGGTTTAGCCTGTTGTCACCAGGGGAGGGAGTATGACAGCAGAGTCAGACATGGTGCTGAGCACTCTATCTACAGGAGCAGGGAGAGACCCTGTGCCTGGAGTGGGCTTTGGGAGCCTCAGATCACACCCACAGTGATGCATTTCCTCCAACAAGACCACACCTCCTAATCCTTTCCAAATAGTGCCACTCCCCTTTGACTAAGCATTCAAATATAGGAATCTATGGGGACCATTCTTATTCAAACCACGACACCCAGAAAAGGATGTGAGGATATAGATGTAGGAAGAAGCAAAGTTAACATTCTGAGGGAAGAAAGCAAAATCTTGAAGACAAAAAAAGAAGAATAGTATGCAGTAACTGGCTCCTAATATGTCTGCATAGCACTCATATTCACAATGACCCTTAGTTCAAAAATTCAATTCCTCGTTAGCTTTCACTTCCTAAGAGCCCGCTAAGTACGTTCACTGTGAGAAACTAGTGAATAAACAAAAGCTACTTCTATCCAAAAAAGGGCCAGACAAACAATGCAGCAGAAAATCAATGAACTCTACAAGTACACAATGTGTTGGAATATAGGTGCTAGGAAAAGGTAGCAGAAGGGTAGAAGGAAAGGTGAGCGGGAGAAGATGGAGCAGGGACTGGGTGAGCAGGGGAGGGCACTGGGATGGTGGTGACTGAGTAATGTCTTACAGTTGGAGTTATGCAGATAGAAAATATCTAAGCTGGAGCAAAGGACCCGAGGAAAGCCCACTCTACATATTCAAAAAGCAAACACTTGCCAGAATGCAGAGCAAAAACAGCAAGGTTGTGTGGCACAGATGTGGTCAGATGGAACTTGAAACAAAAAAGATGCCTGTAAAGTAAAGCAAGGAAATACAACTATGCTTGGAGACAGAAGCTGCACGGCTCACACAAGCCTGAAGGTCAGCACAGTGTGGACAAAGTTGAGGATTAAGTGATCCACAAAGGACTATGTAATCCACAGCAATGCATCAAGAGACATCATAGGAGTTGGTGACGTGTTACACTCAGCATGTGTGTGGAGGCTGTGATGACCGCATCTGTCCACGTTGTCTATAATACCTATGGTATACAGTACATCTCACTTCCCTGAACAAGCAGACAATAGCAATATAACCTTCCTGCTTTCTTCGTGACCATGGCATACTCCCATCCAAATTCTTAACTTAAAAAGAGAAAGAAGTAACAAAAAAAAAAATCATGTGAGCACGTTTTAAAGTTATTGTTTCATTGCCAAGAGTATTGGTGCATGCCTTTAATCCCAGCACTCCAAGGGTAGAGGCAGGTGGACATTTGTGATTTCAGTGCTAGTCTCATCTTCATAGCAAGATCTAGGTCAGCCAAGACTACAAAGTGAGACCCTGTCTCAAAAAAATTTAACAAAGGTTATTGCTATATGAAAAAACATGATTAGTACTATATTAGAAGTTTTATTTCATGGCAGAGAAGACAAAAGCAAAGAAACATATTCTCACCATGTAACTCTAGCCTGTCTTAAACTGAAGACCTTCCTGCCTCAGTTTCTCAAGTGCTTGAATTATGGACATGTGCAAGCATGTCATGGATTAATGCATTAATAACTTAAATTTATAAAATAAAACATAATGAATATTTCAAATTAATCAACTCATTTTCAACATACCAATTAAATGGCCAAGCAAAGGAAGTATAGGTGATTACTCAGACATATTTCCTCAAAGGCCCTAAAGATGCCATGATATAAAACCAGCTTCTGAGTTTTGATATGATGGTGAGGAAAGTCTTTGGAAAGGAACGTAGCTGAGTCTTTAGGGCGAGACATCAGACAGAGACACCACTGCTGCTCACAGAGCTCCTGGTGAGGCTGTCAGTTCCAGCTTTCCAGACTTGGAGTAAACAGACCACTCACACTGTCTACTGTTTTTTCAAATCACTGTGTAAAAGTAATTCAGTTTACAATAAAGTGTTCAGTTAGTAATACTCAAATTATTGAGAAAACTCTCAATGTGGAACAAAATATTTCCACTACTGGATTATTCTAAAAACTGACAGTGACTTAAGGTGTTATAGAAATACAACAGTAACTACAGTAACAAGCAGAATTGTCTACTATTTTACTGTTTTGTTTTTGCTTTTTGAAACAGGGTCCCACTACAACTCAGGCTGCCATTAAATTCACCACCTTATATTGCCCAAGCTGATAAAAAACTCCCAGGAATCCTGCCTCAATTACCCAAATGGTAAGATTACAGACATGCACCAACCATCCTAAAATCCTTATGATCCTAGTAGGTATTCAGTATATTTAACAATTGAAACTGAATCTGTAAAGTGTAATAATGAAGAGAAAAACTGCTTTCTCTTAAGGCTCCACTTAAAACATAACTTATAGGAGTGCACACAGACTTCCCAGCACGAGGGAGGAGCTACAGACTCTGTGACTCTGGGGGAAAGCAGCCTTGAATACACCTATAAACTCCATACATGCTGTGAACCTGCAGGCTCACAAACAGTGGTGAGCATTTCTCGCCATGCATGCTGGTCAGAAATTATCAAAAGTAAGAAAGCGAGTTTCTCACCAGCTAGTATATGATGTCACCAAGAACCACCGCTCTGAACAACAGTTCTATGGTTCCCACTACAAAATATCAAAGCAAATAGCTGTCAAAGGCATAAATTAAATCAATTTCAAATTGAACAGAAAATTATTTCCTATTTTCCAAAGGCACTGATTTGGAGTGATCTTAAACCTCTGGAAAAGAATTCCTCGATTTTCAAAAATTCTGAAGTCTAATTACAAGTAATTATAGCTTTTCATTTTCAACATGATGAAATAATTTGATTCTTTTTACAAGAGGTCTGGTTTAGCTCAAAACAGACAAGTGCTTCTGCACTGAGTTAGTCTACAGAGACAACAAGGATCATTCTCAATAGAAAGCTAAGGATACATGTGGCCATAAACAAAGCAAAATGTTTGTATGTGCTACAAATGCAGTTCTCTCTTTCACACGCATGAGACAAAGCAAACGGCCCACTATAAGATAGACTTGAAAATAAGAACACTTTAGAAGAAAACACCAATCTCCGTGTTCATCTTAAAACTCAGATACACGCAAGCTGTTCTTCAAAGCTGAAAAGAGCAAACCATCTGATATTCTGGGTAGTGAGGAAGTCACTGGCAGTAAATGAGAGCTAGTGTTAATTTGAACATTTAATACCAGAACTAAAAGTGAGTTTTATCAGGGTGTTCCTAGTCCTTAAGAAAAGATAATGGGATTCTGCGAACCTCACAGGTATTCCTAATTGCAAATACACACACAAATAAACTTAAAAATGAACTTTTCTGAAAGCAGCCCACATTTTACCCTGGGAAGTTTGCAAAGCTGCACCCTCTCCCCTGTGCCTTCACAGAGTGCTTTAGTTATGACTCACACGGAGAAGTGGTCACATGCTATTAGACCATAAGACTGCTTTCTACCCTGACCTGACACACCTGCTTACAATTACATCTCAGAAAACTAAACCAGTAGTTGAGCAAGGGCAGGCTAACAAAAGCCAACCAAGCAACAGGCAGCAACAAGTATTACAGTTCAGCGCCACCCACTAAATGTAAAAAGAACCTACCAGGTATCTCTTGAAGGCATGAGGGGGGTGCAATGTTCCCAGATACACATTCCCACCAAGACAGTAACTGTGCCTGAGACATCGGGTTGAAAAATGCTACTGACACAAAATATTGCTAAGCCAATCAATGAATTTTTTCAATAAATAATATTAACTGTGTTTGTCTTACTAAAATATAAGTTAACTCTTCTCCACCACCACCATCCCCAAAAGAAAGTGTTCTTTAAATAGAAAAACAGTATAGCCATTGTATTACATGAGTGCACCATATCCCAGTGTTCTTAAGGCCACATCAAGTAAAAACACCAATCTGGCCAGAGTCCAAGACAGAATCA
This sequence comes from Myodes glareolus, assembly GCF_982192425.1. NCBI lineage: Eukaryota > Metazoa > Chordata > Mammalia > Rodentia > Cricetidae > Myodes > Myodes glareolus. The sequence goes on along the minus strand of NC_142038.1, from coordinate 4,710,565 downwards.
TAATAACCAAATTTTCAGACACAGTACGCTTTGACAGAGAAAAAAAATAAGAGTCTTTGATCACTTCCAGGTATCAACTACTTACATGCCTCCCAAAGCTAAACTCTGCTAGAAACATTAAACCAGAACTCTGTGACCACACTAAAAAAGTACAATAATTTATCATACTTATGAAAAGAGTGACATCGCTGGTACCTCACTACAGCTAAAGCAATGCCCTACATCACAAGAATGCAGTACAGAGGATGGTTAATCTGAGGCCCCGCTTTACTCCCAGTAATCTAATCTCTACACAACTTACTATTACTTTGACTTTTGACCACATTTTTCAAAGTCAAGACTTGGGTAAATGTGGTCTTGATGCTTTGTGAAAAATCCATCATGTCCAAGAATCTTTTATACAACTGAATCTATTGCCAATTAATGAAGAAAAGGCACAAATTAAAATCAACCTTTCAGTTCCCCATCTGTTTTCTCTGTTGTCATAAAACATTGACATTGGCATTGTCTATATGACAAATCTGAGGAGAAAGCCTTCAGAATGAAAGCCACAGTGTAGATGCTGAGGATCCCACAACATTAGATAGAATCCCTTTCAGTGAGTTGGCAACACGGTAAGTTCAATGTTCCCCCAATTGAAAGGACTGTAAGCAGCTCTTACAAAAGAAAGTTCACTGGGTCACCTTTGAATACATAGACAAAATATCCCCACTGGAATACATCCCTCAGTTTATGGTACAACCGAAGGAGAAAGAATGGTATAAATTAATCACTACCTCACATAAAAGGAAAAAGGCAGCTTTTCTTTAAATGGGAGATTTGTAAGAATTTGTATATTCTCACAATGAAAGGTGACAATTCACATCTAAAAGAACATGAACAGAAATCTAATTGGGAAAGAAATCTTTAGGGAATATACAAGTCAGTCCAAGAATGAACTCTATCATTTATATGCTTTGTTGGTTGTAGTTAATAATGGAATAGCACATCATACAAATAGCTCAGCTTTCAGAACACACAGGTTCTTCAGAATTTAAATACACAAAGGCTCATCCATCAGCATAAACAAAAAGATAGAAAAAAGAGTAAGTGGGTGAAGCATACATTATCTCTACTTCAGTATTTCCTGTATGTCCTATCAGAGCCTATACACAGACTTCCCACACAGAACCCACACCTTATTATGGCCATAGTTCTCAACAAGAAACATCTCCTCATGTTCATCTCCCAGGCCATGCACAGCAGTAGAAACCTAACTGGTACTACTGACTGTTGGTCTGAACTGAATTAACACTACAGTCTTCACACCCTGCTGTGCCCACTTGAAATCACTATAAAGTGTAAACATTCACAACTCCAAGTGCTTGACTTTCCACTTCTATACTGACCATGAAAATACCATGGAATACAGCTATCATAAGTACTACGATACTGTAGTCGAATAAGTATCTGTTTGCTTGGCTGGTTGTTGACTCGCTAGTTTGATGTGGTCTTGAAAACAAAAAAGTCATGAGGTTAAGGGTTAAAGCAAACAAGGAATACAAGTTTGCACCTTTAGATTCTTCTCAAACAATGAATGTACAGAGAATATCTGGTACATTAGACTGTAAGACTTCTCCCATACTTTAAATATTTGCATACAATGATGTGCTTATATCAGATTGTCAAGAGAAATGCACCACAAACAATGTGTACCTCTCTATGACCACCAAGCATATGTACATTCCTCAGTTTGGAAAGCTCCTTGTGAACTTAATTCCCTTCACTCTAATCCCCTGATCCTCTGGCCAATCAGTAACAAAATGTCAATGAGAAAGAAAGTGTATTGGAATATTTCTGTGAAAATCTTGAACACTTACTTTGAATTGCTTCAATTACCTTGTACAACATGACAAGTAAGGCAGATGGAACTCAATGTAGATGAGCCTCAGACAAATGGAAATCACTGTAGATGAGCCTCAGAAAAATGGAACTCAACGTAGATGAGCCTCAGACAACATAGGGAGCTAGGACACAGGGAACTAAGCACTTCCCAGGAATCAGGGAAGGGCCAGAAGAGGCCAAGAAAAACGAGAAATGCCCACTCTAGAAAACAGACACTTCTAAGGCAAGAGCAATGGGAACCACCTTCAGCAATTCAGGTCCATGTGTCAGAAGAGGAGCTACTTGAGATCTATAAGGGCATAAGAATGCAACCCAAACATGAGAAACTGAGAGGCAAAGAAGCAGACGTCTCTGAAGAAACCTTTCCAAGAAACAGAATGGCTAGCCTTATAGAAGTAAATGCCCCCTGCAAATGTTTTAATGCATTTGAGAAGAAATTATGAACCAACAAAAGAACTGTCTCTGGTTCCCTGACAAACCTTCACATTCTGTGACCACACATGGAACTCCAAAGCACTTAAGAGAATGAGCACCGCGTGCTAGGAACCACAGGAACCGCTCCACCAGGGGGAATCAGAAGGACCAGACAGCTCTCTGCACACAGACTCACTGAGCAGCCAGGAGTCCTGACGGAAGACTGGATCAATTTAAACATGCCCACCAAGAAAGGTGGTAACACACTCCATCACAAACACTGAATAGGCCGGGGATGAGAGGAGAAAGCTAATTGCTACCACAGCCTAACCCTTAGAATAGGGCTGTTATCACAATGATACTGAAAGAAAGCTATTAACTCACAAAACTAGAAGTAGAAGTCACTGTTCCAGGACCCTTGATTTTAATACAATTTTGTACCAAAAAAAAAGAAAAGAAAAGAAAAGGATAAAAAACAAACAAACAAACAAAAAACAAAATAAAAACCAAACAAACAAACAACAACAACAACAAGGAATACTGTCTTTTGACCACCAAAAGACAGTGTAGTACTTTGTTGGGGCAAATTGCCCACATGGATCATTTCACAATTTCTATTCTGGAATTCCTTCTTAATTCCATCTATGCTTTGAAAGTTTCTCTTCAACATTTTCAATGGGAATACTGCCCCATGCATCTCAAGAAGAAAGCATGAACAGATTCCTAGTGTCAGTTTTGGATGTATTACTAGAAGCAAAAGCATTCTCTCCACACTTGCAGATATCATTCCAAACTCACAACTGCAAGAGAGTTCTATTTCCAAGCAAGTTCACTGCAGTGGTTCTCACATGGAAAGCAGCTGAAAACATTGTAGGAAAGATGGGGAGCAGGCAGGGTGCCACAGATCTCATCTCAGCACCAGGGAGGCAGAGGTCAGTGTGAGCTACAAAACGAGTTCCAAGACAGCCAGGGTTACACAAAGAGAAACTCTGTCTTGCAAAACAGAAAATAAACAAATAAATAGTAAATAAATGGATGGATGGATGGATAAATAAATACATGAAAAAAAAACAGTATCTGGAGAAACACTACTTCAATAAGCCTGTGCTGAGAGTTAATTTAAAATGGTAAGTCAAATGTGAAGTTTTAGAAATAATCTTTTTCTTTTTATGTATGTAGAGGAGGGATATAAACAACACAAAATGTCTAAAAGAATCATACATGATAAAAGTTACAATAGGAAAATAAGAGGGTGGCTTAGAGACTTAAATGATGGTACATATGAAAGGCCTACAGACAGAACAGTGGGAAGGAAGTCAGAAAGCGTAAATGTTCATGATCCTTGAATTGCCTCAAAATGTAAAAAGATTACATAAATTGACACGTCTGGGGCAATTTTTTAATTGCTAGAGTAACCACAAAAACAAAAAGGAGCCCAACCACAAAGCTAACTGTGGTGATATTAGTTTGTGCTCAAACAAATAAAGCTTGCCTGAAGATCAGAGTGTAGAGCTAAGCCACTAGTTAGCCATGGAGGCCAGGGAGTCGTGGCACAGACCTTTAATCCCAGCATTCCGGAAGTGGAGACATGAAGGGATATGGCTAGGAGGAGAGAAGAATATAAGGCCAGAAGAAGAGAGGAGCTAGGGATTCAGTCTGAGGACTTGAAGAAACAGGATAACACATTTCGTCTGAGGATTTCATAGAGGTAAGAACTAGTGGCTGGCTGCTCTGCTTCTCTGATCTTTCAGGGTTAACCCCTATATCTGACCCCGGGTTTTTATTATTGGATCAATTAGAATTCGCCTAACAGCTAACGCCCCAGGAGTGACACAAACAAACTAGGGAAGGCAAGGGAAGACAGCAGCAGGATTAAGGCTCCTCCCCCCCTAACATCCGCCCACGCCCCACTTAGAGACAGAAGCCTGTTCTTCCCAAACGCCAGTCAGGGAAGGCCACTATGAAAAAGTTACTGCCAAGGAAATCGACCACAGAACAAATGCAGAGCACTCCTGCTCTCGGGAGACTCAACCTTGGAGGAAGGAGCCTGGTGAGGAAGAGGAAAGAAAGTGCACAGGCATTCTGAAGTTAGTGATGGTATGGTGGTGTCAGGGTAGCCAAAAGTATGCTGAGGTGATGAAGAAGGATCATCTGTCTATGTGTTACTTTCATTGGTTAATAAAGAAACTGCCTTGGCCCTTTGATAGGACAGAAAATTAGGTAGGTGGAGTAAACAGAACAGAATGCTGGGAGGAAGAAGGCAGTGAGGCAGTTACCATGACTCTCCTCTCTGAGACAGACACAGGTTAGAATCCTCCCGATAAGCCATGACCTTGTGGTGGCATACAGATTATTAGATATGGGTTAGTCAAGATGTGAGAGTTAGCCAATAAAGACTACAGATAATGGGCCAGGCAGTGTTTAAATTAATACAGTCTCCGTGTTATTATTTCAGGTAAAGCTAGCCAGGCAGCAGGAAGTGACCTGCCGATCTTTCTACACTGAGGACCAAATGTTGGTCACTGGATCTGGAAGATCACAGAACGCTGGTGATTCCTGTAACTGTAGGCAGAGACTGCTCGTTCATTTCCCAACCTCCCAGACCCAAACAATCACACAGAAACTATGTTCATTACAACACTGTTTAGCCAATAGCTTGGGCATATTCCTAACTCACTCTTACAACTTAACCTAACCACTTCTACTCATCTGTGTATCATCACAACGCTGTGGCTTACTGGTGCAGAAATGTTATTCCTTCGGCAGAACCATGGCATCTCCTTGAATCCGCCTACTCTCCCTATCTATCTCTGTTCGTATTTCCTGTCTGGCTTTACTCTGCTAAGCCATTGCCCAAAACCGCTTTATTCATCAACCAATAAAAGCAAAACATATACAGAAGGACATCTCATATCATATAATTCTGATACCAGATTCCCCTCACACTGTGACCTATGACTGAGTCCCCTCATACCTGACCTCATCCCCTCACACCTGACGGCGTCTCCTCACACCTGACCGCGTCCCCTCACACCTGACCGTGTATCCTCACACCTGACCGCGTCTCCTCACACCTGACCGCGTCTCCTCACACCTGACCAGGTCCCCTCACACGGTGACTACATCCCTTCACACTTCTTCATGTGACAGGCATTAATTCAATTCTACTGGCTTACACAAGTTAGCCCTCAAGACCCAACTCACTGTTCCTGCCCACTATTCAACACTGCCTTACTGGCTTGCACAGCCTTGTCTACATTGTAATTGAGCTTAACAATTTCAGATATCCAAATCAATCAATCCCCCCCCACATATATATGTATACAAAACTGTGTTTTATTGCACCGGGCCACATTATATAATAAGAAACTATATAAGCAACCATAAGTTCAAAACTGACTATACAAAAACTTTGTCTGTGTCTTAGTTTGATTCCTATTACTATGACAAATACCATGACCAGAAGCAACTTGGGGGAAGGATTTTACTTCAGTTCATAGCTTAAATTTGTCATGAAAAGAAGTGAGGGCATGGCCTAAGGCAAGCCTAAAGCAGGGCATAAAGGAAAGCCTCTTACGCCTGGCTGCCAAGGCTTGCTCAGCTCACTTTCTTAGGCACCCACGTCCACTGGCCCAGTTGGAACCACCCATAATGGACTAGGCCTTCCCACATCTATCACTAATTAAGAAAATTAACTGGCTGAAGTACTTTGATCAACTGATGATCAAACTCTTCCCTGATGACTTTGCCTTATTTAATGAAATTAACAAGATCTAGCCACAATCTCCAACCATAAACAAAATAAAACACCAATTTCCCATCATACACAGGCAGTATTTATTTACAAGGCACACACCACTGGAAGTACATTAAACATAGTGATCACAACACATCCAATGTGATACCAGATACGAAGCAAAGGACACAAGACTTAAGTGTCCTGTGCTCAGGATCCACTGAGTCACACAAGTAACAGGAAAACTAACTTTAAAGCTACTCAGAGAGGTCGTCAATCATATGTGCCTTTTTAAAAATATCACCACAGCGATTAGAACTTATTGCATTATAACATAAAAGTTTAGATTCAGGGGATATGAATTTTTGTCAAACTTAAGTTTATAGAACAAGACCTCTGGTAACATAGTTTAGTCTTTAATAACTATAAAGAGTGACAAAAAGCTTTAAAAGTTAATAGTCACTAAATGTTTTTAGAAACTATTTTAAAATGTCACATAATTGAAACAGCAAAAATCAAAGTAGTTTTCACACATTTCATAAAAATGCTTTACAACTTAAACCTCTACTGCCTGCATGTATTTGGAGTAAAGACAAAACCAGAGTCCCAATCACTAGGCCTAGAAAAACTCAACTCCCCTGTGCTGAGCACCTGCACAGGTCTGTGAGCGCTCAATGCCATGTACAGGTGAAAGCAGACATCAGGAAGTGCGCCATCTTTCCACATGTGGAACTGCACTCTGTTCGAACAATGACTGACTCATCAGGTCATTCCTAATAGGTTTATGAGTCCTCATAGAAATACCTGATGTTTACACTCATGTTTCCAGCAAAGAATCTTCTGCTATTCCAAAGCTGTCCATGTCCAACTCTGCTTCCAGTGAGAAGTACATATCTATCCTTTCCAGACACAGGGAAATGTTCAAGGTATTTAATCAGCCATACCGTTCTTAGAGGTAAACAGCTCCTTGGCATATCTGACCAGGTAAACCAATTGAAGTTCTAACTTCGCTTTGGAAGGTATGTGCACATGTTGCAAGAAATTACCAAAAAAAAAAAAAACTGCTAATAAAAAACAAACTTTTAAAAACCTTTGTGAGGTGCTAGGCTTGGTGGGACACACATTTAATCCCAGCACTCAGGAAGTAGACGAAGATAGATCTCTGACTATGAGGCTAGACTGATATACACAGTGAGTTCCAGACCAACCATGACTGTATAGTGAGACAGAATCTCAGCCCCAACCCCTCTCCCTCCAGGAAAAAAAAATTATGGAAAGTTCAGTGTTAACAGTACTTGCTTAGGACGTGCAAAACGCAAAATCCGGCTTCAATTTCTATCGGGCTCCCCCAAAAACCAAAATAGAGAGACAGAGACAGGAGACAGAGACAGAGAGAGAGAGATCTAACCTTCTCGTATCAAATATGATGAAATAACCGTAACGACTGAATATTTACAGACAGCTTACTTTTTAAGATTCATACATGACTCTCCAGGACAAATGCTGCTTTAGTAGTTCAAGTCACGTGAGCACATTTACTTGGGAAAGGATATAATAATGCTGTGATAAGATTTTACCAGCAAGGTAAGATGTAGGATACCTGGCTAGCTACCACCAATCCGAGAATCCAACATGTTTCAGATTCAACCTTCTTACACCAGCTTTAAGGACCCAATAGTAACCTGGGTTCCCCAAATGGCAGAATCACAAAACAGTTTGTTTGCTAGAGAAATAAAAGAAATATAAAAGACAGCTAACTGTGTAGAAAGACCATCCTGAGACCCTCATCTTCACTCTACAGCATTTAGAAACGGAAAAAAAGAAAAATGGGATCGTATTACAGACCCCCCCCACGATAACAGTTTATCAAAGTGTTTGGTTTTAGGTATAGTTTGAAGAGCATGGGATACGTGAGAATGGTAAATCAGCCTCAAGAGAGAAAGCTAAGTTGGTACCAATAGCAAAACAGAATATGAGCTTATAAATGCAACTGAGATCCTGTCTTTACAAAAGTAAAATGTGTTTTTTTAACTGGAAAAGATGTGTGTAACACATCATAATTTATAAAAAACAAGGATGGATGGAAAAAAGTAAAAAGTGTTTTTTAACTTGAAAAGATTTGTGGAGCACATCATAATTCATTCATTGAGCGATTCATTAAAATCACGAGCTACAGAGAAGTTTAAATTCGATACAGTTGGCTTATATCGTTAAAATTGGAGGTGTGTATTTTCTAAGATACTGTAATAGCTTCCTTAAATGGAAGGTCAGAGGACATTGATGTGCGTAAATATTTGGAACTAGGAATTCTAACTAACAATTTCCCAATGTATGCTGCTATGAAACTTTAAGTAAATAATGTTAAATTTAGGATACAAAGGTGAGCCCAAATGCAGAAATATTCAAATAACAGTGAAATAAAGAAGGGCTTTTTTTTAATGCCCAGGAATTTGTCTACAAAACACAAACCAAATTAATTACTTTGAATGTTCTCCAAAGAAGTATAACGTGATCTGAACGTGAAAAGTACCTAGCCTGCAGGAAGCAGGGCAACAGAAAGCCCAAGAGGCCATCCTCCTATTGACCCCTTGACCCTCAAATATGCTACTTCACAGAGCAACAAGGACTTCACCACAGATGTCTCTAAGGTTTGCCGCTTCCTTGGGCTTTCACAGTGGAAACAATGTGATTCCAAGCATCCTTCTAAGTGACAGACAGACAGCACAGTGACAACCTGAGAGAGATCCACAAGCTTCCGAGGGAAAGGAATCCCAGCAGAAGCCCCACACTGCGACACAACACAATAGTCAGGACTGAGAATAAGCTCTCAAGTTGTTGAAGGCCACTAGGTTCTAATGATGTGTTCAGTAGCAACAGGAAACAGACACACTGCTGCCTTCCAACTCCAATAGCTGAGAAGAGAGCAACCATCGTGACACCTAGAGTCTCCCACAGATTTCAGCCTCATCCCTCGTTTCCTCTGTTCAGATTCTTGCAGTGTTTGCAGAAAGGTCGGAGACAAGGTTAGAGTCCATAATCCATAAAGTGTCTGTATAGCATAATCCAATCTCGATCCAAGAAAACAATGGGAGTCAAGCACAACTTAAACGTCTAAATATCTGTAATTCTATTCTGAAAAGTCACAGTTTAATTCAAAATGATCACACTTGCTTAAATTCATCTTTCGGGAATTTTTTTTATCCATTAAGAAAAAGATATTCAAAACAGGCAAGGTGCAGCAGCAACATAACCACATAAAGACGAGCAGATGAGGCCAGGCAGTGGTGGCGCAGCCTTTAATCCCAGCACTCGGGAGGCAGAGGCAGAGGATCTATCTCTGTGAGTTCGAGGCCAACCTGGTCTACAAGAGCTAGTTCCGGGACAGGCGCCAAAGTTACACAGAAACCCTGTCTCAAACAACCGCTCCCCCCCAGGAAAAAAAAAAAAAGATGAGCAGATGAGTAGGTGTAGTGCATGTACATATAACACAGCACTCGGCCTTAAGAGAAGAATCCTGACACAAAGAAAAGCTCTGAAAATATGAAGCACACCAACCTCAGAAGAAATCTGTATACAAGGAAAGCAGCATGAATAAAGTAAACAGAACAGGAACTCGTTGGGTGGTGAAGTTACAGTTTGCTGGGTATGAAGTTCCAGTTTTTCAAATGAAGAGCTGTGGATGGAAGTGACAAATACCATGCATTTCTTAGTAGCACTATAGAGCTCAAAATGAGGAAGAGGTTATCTATTATGCTGTGCACACTTGATCACAATCACACTTGACACAGATATTCACTGTACCGCAGTTCCTATGCTATAGCCCCCGAGCACGTTCTGAGAAGTCAGTGCTCTGTCAAGCACACTGCATTGGTACTGACCCTGAGACTCAGAACCAGGCAAGCCATGGAGCCAGGTGCTGGCACTAAAGGGGACCCCAATACTGGTTCCTTCAGCAGGGACACTGAAGGATGACACAGATGAGCATGGCCCCCGCGTGAGGATGACATACAGACCAGAGGAGCGCTTCACATTCAAAAGAGAAAAACAGACATCATCCATCCTTTTACGTCACAATACTTACTTGGTCCATTGTAAGTCACAGAGAATTGGAACAGGAAACACTAACTTTTTACATAATTCATTATTGTTATTGTTGCTGTTGCTGTTGCTAGCAGCCTAAATAAAAGCCTTGTTTAGAAAAACATGTACTTGTTAAACTTGGAAAGGACATTTGTTGTTTACAAGTGGCTTATTCCAATTTCCCTGCACACACAGAATCAATCTACAGCCATCATGTGCACCCAAGATGCCAATTTTATTCCATCATACAATGCATTTAAATAATATAGCTTTCTACTGTTTTTTAAGAAAATTATCTGATTTTTAAAACTAGTGTCATAAATGTAAGCCTAACAGTATTGTAATCTTAACTGAAGAATATAAAAATAGACTCCTAAAAGCTTTGTGCTTAGAAAATTCTTAAAGTCATCCACTCTGCCAGTATTTTTCTCTAGTGTTCCCCCAACACCTACCAGGAGTTAACCTTTCTGACATGCGGTTCAACTTGGACACTTCCACTCTGATCATGAGGCAAAGTAGAGACCTCAGGCCAGGCCCATGGACATTAGATCAATATACCTGTCGAGGGTTTTTCTATTGATTCATTGGCTGGCTGGCTGACTGGCTGGCTGGCTGGCTGGCTGGCTGGTTGGTTGGCTGGTTGGTTGGCTGGTAGGCTAGTTGGTTGGTTGGCTGGTTGTCTGGTGGGCTAGCTGGTTGGCTGGCTGGCTGGCTGGTTGACGGGTTGGTTGGAAAGTTGGTTAGTTGGTTGACTGGATGGATGGATGGATGGATGGATGGATGGATGGATGGATGGATGGCTCACTAGCTGGCAGGCTAGTTGGCTGGTTGGTTGGTTGGTTGGTTGGTTGGTTGGTTGGCTGGCTGGTTGGCTGCTGGCTGGCTGGCTGGCTGGCTGGCTGGCTGGCTGGCTAGTTGCTTGTTTTAAGGCAGAGTCTCTCTATTTAGTCCTGGCCTTCCTGGAATTCACTATGCAAACCAGGCCTCCTGAAACTCAGAGACTCCTGGGTGCTGGAACTAGAGGTGTGTACCACCACCACTGACACAACTTTTAAATTTACTCCTTCCCCTTAAGGAGTATTGTGAAAACGCTACACTGCTCAGGTAGTCTAAAAGAATAGAGATAGTATGTTCAGTTTAGTTCAGCACTTCCCGGAATGTGGGCAGAGAGCAGGGAACCCAGGGAAACTGAGTTACTCTTCATCCACTCATCAGTGCTTCCATTCAGTAATAGAAGACCCAACTAAACACTGTATGATGGGGGAAAAAAAAAAAATCACAAAACTGGCCTTAGTTTGGATTTGCCCCAAACCAGAACTCAACTGGTTGTTTGGGAATATCAGAAAAGAATTGGGGCGGGGGGGGGGGGGGAATGGAGATAAACCAAGAGCTGCTCTATCCATAGGAATAGGCTCAAAGTGCAAAATGGGGTGGGGGGGCAGGGGAGAAGAAACAGCATCAGCATCAGTCCATCAAGTCCAGCCCTGTTCAAAGAGGACCCTCAGGGACCACGGTCCTGGCAGACTCTGGTTGCTCACCCCTAAGCCTCTATGCATGTGAATTCTGTGTGTACACGTGCCTGAATGTATTCTCGTGTACATGCACATATGTATGTGTGTGCAGAGTCTGGAAGACAGTCTCAGGGGCACCCAGCAAAGGAGGCCTACTGGGACAGACACAGTGTCTCACTTAGGCTTGGTTGGCCTGTGAGTGGCAGGAACCTGTCTGCCTCCGTCTCTCCGGTGCTGGAAGGACAAGTCCTCGTGCTTGCAGGGTGGAAAAAGGCACTTTACTGACCGAGACTGCCTTCTGCCACCCTCGCCACCATCACCACTTTCTGCTAATGTTAGGTGTCAGAAAAACACTTAGAACTAAACTAAATAAATAAATGGCATCGTGAAATACTGTGCCCACCTCCAACCATCATCCCAGAATGCCATGTAACTCAAGAGCACACCAAGACGTAAGCTTGGAAAGGATTTGTTTTCCAAAACACTGAAACCAGATTGCATTCATGCAGTCTTTAGTCTCCCGGAAGTGTTCAAATATCAGTGGCAATGCTTACAGATGTATGCACTTTGCTAGTCTGATTTCAAACACTATCTCAAAAAAATAAATAAAGACATATATGATCAACCTACAAAGAATATTAGCACATAAAAGTCACAATGGCACAAGAGAGACGAAAAGAGGAGCCCAAGGGATGTCATGTGGGTTCCATGGAAGTAATTGCCCCACTTCTTGAACAGATATAGAATAATGTGTTAACTTACTATTTGTCCCTTTGCTAAATGTGAATATATATATAATATATATAACTACCATATATATACACACCCATATAATATATATACTATATAATCACAATAAAAGTTCTAACTAATACCATATTAGCAAAAAAAAAAAAAACAAAAAAACACCACTACTAACTACTTTCTAACAAAATGACTGCCCAAAACATGACATCCACCAGCACCACTTCCCTTTAGGGTCAGTGAACTGGAACTCAAACATGCCAAGAGAAACTTTCTGATTAGCTCTTGGCAAGGAAGAAGGAGGCCTCCCCCCTGCTGCCATGTGCTCACCCATGACACAGATGCACAGCACTCAGTGGTTAGTGCACACAAGGACAGCACCTGGACAATACAGGGCCCTGCTCTCGGGACAGTGAGAAAGTGCCCTGCCTTCCTAATGCAGACACCAGGTCAACTAGGGACCAATTAGTAACTTCTTCAGTACAAGTAAAAATAAAATTGTATATTAAAGCTACGATACAATAGCATTTCTGTCCTATTTAACAAAATTAATCCAGAGAGTGAAAAATGACAAAATGTGCAACAAAACTCATTTACTATCCACTATGTGCATAAAAGTGCTCCCCACTTCTACAGTTTTACCCAGCAACTCCTCCACACTACAGAGGAGAACACTGACACGATACCTGGAGAAACAAAGTGCCTGAGACCCTGTGACCTGCAGGAAAACTGGAGACCTCGATTCCAGCCTGAGTACAAAGAGCACCAGATGTGTACGCTGCGAGAAAAGTAATAGGAGGTTTTGATGCTCAAGGTCCCAGAAGCTAATAAACGCTAAAAATAAAATACACCAAAAGCCTGAAGGGTAGTAAAAAGTATGTGTGTACACATATGTTCATGTGTACACGTGCATGTATGTTCATGTAAGAAGTAGTATCCTTTTCAATCAAACCCCACCTTGTTCTTTGAGCCAGGATCTCGCACTGAGCCTGGAGCTGGCTATTTCTGTACAGCGGCCATGAGCTCCAGGGATTGTCTGGTCTCCACTTCCCCGGCACTGGATTGCAGATGTCTGTGCTCAGATCTCACGTGGATGCACAACAGGCACTTTACAGACCAGATCATCTCCCAGACATTATTATCATCAATAATTTAAATAAGATAGCCTTAGAAGCAGTTACTAGCTTTAAAAATAGGTCATATGCGACCTGGTTTCCATGAACTTGTCTTTTCTTCCAAAGACCTGTGGTGATAACTGGTGAGCACTGTTTGTTAAGTGTCATTTGTCACACAAGCAGGGAGTAACCTGATCCTTGACACAGCACGTCTGTGCAATTCCAAAATCTAGACAGAGCTGTCCCAGGCCAGCTAGTTCTGAGCACTTATGAATGCACTGTAATCTGTGCACAGGTCTTCCGGTCAGGTCCTGGGAGACACAGCACTGCTACAGGGGGCTGTCACTTGATGGCAGCCCTCCCACCCTGGCCACAGCCTGGCCGTCTACTGTTTAGAGGGTGCTATCTTTGGCTATAACAGGGTCATAAAGACCCAAGGATACAACAGTAGTGTGGCTCTCCGCCTCTAACTCACCTTCCCATCATCCCTAGAATCCCTCAGTTCACCTTCTATGACGTCACATCTGACCCCCGTCATCTCCAGCTCTTGGTGCACTCTAACTGCCAGAATTATTCTAGATGGTATCTGAGCACGAGAAACACAGCAGAGCTGCAGAGACGCTGAAGCACTGTCCTGAACGTCTAGTTTGCTGTCACCTTCACACAGCGCTGCATGGGACCAGCACATGTCATTCTTAAATAGGTTTTCTGAACTTAAATGCAGGACTTTCCATTGATTCGTTATGACCACCTACTCCATGATCTATCCCTCCCAAGGTTCTGTCACCAACATTTCAATAAGTTTGCCTTTCGTCTTTGTTTCAGATGCTGGGCAGGGGAAGGATGGAGAGACAGGGGACCATCTACTAAAATAATGCAAATTTGGGTAAATCTCAAAGCTAAGTACTATTTGGCTTTAGATGTGGTAACTTTAAGAGCTATCCGATGACAAGTATTTAAATGTAATTTTCCAGGCACAATACTCTTAACAAACAATTCCCCTCATTCATTTTTACTTAATTAAAATGGAACTCTTCTTTGAAAGAAGTAAAAATAGATGCTTTAATGGACACAGGTGATAGCAGAAATGGTCTCTCCAAGAGAAACAAGTTCCCGGCATCAGCATCACACAGCCGGGAAGGAGAGCTCCCAGCTGCCTTCCACAAACAACACAGGGCTGCAGACGGTACGGAAGTACAGCTGCAATCCACCTGGCAGTTTGATGCAGCACACTCGCACATGACAACACATTGATTTTACTTCTGCCTCCATGCAGACATCTATGTAAAGAAATCCATTAGGCAGACAGTTCTCATCTCTATTGACTGACAGAGTGACAATTGAATACTTTTCACCTTCCAACGTGACTGACAGTTAGACACTTAAACAAGCCTTCAAGTTGCAATAATAGTATGAAACACTTTCAATTACCTGAATCAAACAAACCCATGATCCTACTGGCTGAATGCGTTTTTCTGTCTGCTGCTATGCCTGGCTTGGTTTACACTATTATTTGGATAATTTTGTTCCTCTAACAAGGATGTTTTCCTCAAAGAATGAACTCATTTTATAAGAGATGATATATTTTTTAAATGTTAGAGGTTTCTATAAACACTTAAAACATGGGTAAATATGCAGCCTAAGCAAAACCTACTTACTTCTTTGTGCTTACAAAGCCTTTCAAAACCTGCTTCTGGATTCTACAAGCATTTTAGAAAACAGTCAGTTCTTGTAATGTGTCTTTTACATGATTTCATGAATGTAAGTGGTGCTACAATCATAAAGTAATTAAAATACAAAAATATTTATATTTATAACCACTTATATTCTGAGTCTTAAAGATTTTATCACTTTACTAGAAAGCTGGAATAAATTTAACAATAAAAAGTCTTTCTTAATTGCAGCCTAAATGTATATTTTCATTAAGAACAATAACTACAAACATGAGAATCTTGAAGAGGATACTAAAGACTGGAAGAAATCAGTGCATGAGTAAGAACTAGACAATGAAATGTACCAAAGACTGCAGGACTAGCAGGCGTGTCCTTGTATCCTCCCTCCACGTCCCTGTTCATTATCCCGGGGATCAGAGCACAGACAGTGCAGAGCAGGCTCACAGACGGGGACATTCTGCATTCTTATGTACACCCAGAAGAAAAGAATCCAGTATGTCACGAACTCCTCGAGAACCTACGGCCATCAGGAGGAAGATTTGGAGCAAAGCTTGCCAACGCAGTTTTAAGAATTAAAACTAACCTGAGAAGAAAAAAAAGACCTAAAACAAAATTATGTTTTCACACATTTTTTTCCTAAATACTTACCTTGGTAACAATGGCAAAGCATCCACAAGCTTTGGATAGTAAATAAAACTTTCTCAGAATCAGCTTTATTTGTGCTATGAAATGGAGACACACAGCAACCTAAAACAACTTCAACCTTGAAAATTTACTCCAACTTTTCAAAATAAACAGGCTGAAAATTATACTTTTGAGAAACATAGGTAACTTGCAAATGTAGAAACACCAAAAATGAAACAGCTATAGTTAACATTAAAAATTACATGTCTCCATGTAATCATATTTGACATCTCCATTAAAATACAAAAAACAATGAATGGTGTTTTTTAAATGAAGGGTTTGGGACAACCTATAAAGAAAAAGACTACAAACAATGTTCCTGATTACCATACTAGTACAGCAGTTCTGATTACCGTACTAGTACAGCAGTTCTGATTACTGTACTGGTACAGCAGTTCTGATTACCGTACTGGTACAGCAGTTCTGATTACCGTACTAGTACAGCAGTTCTGATTACCATACTAGTACAGCAGTTCTGATTACCGTACTAGTACAGCAGTTCTGATTACTGTACTAGTACAGCAGTTCTGATTACTGTACTGGTACAGCAGTTCTGATTACTGTACTAGTACAGCAGTTCTGATTACTGTACTGGTACAGCAGTTCTGATTACTGTACTAGTACAGCAGTTCTGATTACTGTACTGGTACAGCAGTTCTGATTACTGTACTAGTACAGCAGTTCTGATTACCATACTAGTACAGCAGTTCTGATTACTGTACTGGTACAGCAGTTCTGATTACTGTACTGGTACAGCAGTTCTGATTACTGTACTGGTACAGCAGTTCTGATTACTGTACTAGTACAGCAGTTCTGATTACTGTACTGGTACAGCAGTTCTGATTACTGTACTGGTACAGCAGTTCTGATTACTGTACTGGTACAGCAGTTCTGATTACTGTACTGGTACAGCAGTTCTGATTACCGTACTGGTACAGCAGTTCTGATTACCGTACTGGTACAGCAGTTCTGATTACCGTACTGGTACAGCAGTTCTGATTACCGTACTGGTACAGCAGTTCTGATTACTGTACTGGTACAGCAGTTCTGATTACCGTACTGGTACAGCAGTTCTGATTACCGTACTGGTACAGCAGTTCTGATTACTGTACTGGTACAGCAGTTCTGATTACTGTACTGGTACAGCAGTTCTGATTACTGTACTGGTACAGCAGTTCTGATTACCGTACTGGTACAGCAGTTCTGATTACTGTACTGGTACAGCAGTTCTCCTTTCTCTCTAAAGGCAGGCTACTAAGCTTAGAGTCTTTTAGAAGTCAATACTATTTGAAGGTGTCAATACAGAATTTACTGCGTGCACAACATAAAATGACTCCGTGTGAAAAGACTGGCTGTTACAGGCTATACAGCAAATTGATTTTCTAAAAAGGAATGCCGCCTGTATTTAACCTAACAGTGTAACCCTGTTGTACTACATGGAAAAGGATCATGCATATTGATTTCTTTATTACAATTCTTCTTGTGATCAGTAAACATTCTGTCTCAGAGAAAATCATTCTGTAAAAATGTCCTAGGTCTGTGCTGGAGTTCTATGTGACGTCTACGGCATATGCTCTCAGCAGACGACAGTGCCGGCTTCTGGGCTGTAAGCTGCCTCTCCTAGGTCTCTCAAGTCACACACACCATCTGTAAGTCTGCACTAGTTATTGGACCCATCATTAGATTAATTATAAAAAATGAAAAACTTTTAAATAGGTTATTTTAATGTTCCAAATTCAGAGAGGCTTAAAAAAGAGTCACTGCCCTGTCAACCCAGCTTATTTATAACTGTATCAGTGTGCTTGTAATCGTCCCTGTGATATCTGAGGAGTCACAGCGTGTGGCTGCTAAAAGAACACGTGAAGACTACATGCAGCATGTACATCTCCACTATGATAAGCCCAAAAGCTAACAGAAACAGAACAGGAATTTTATATTGCTTTCTTTGAGGACAATTACACTTCTAAGTCTGTTAATATGGAGTTTCTAGAATCGATGTAAGCAATTAAAAAAAAATCGCGACAGAAATGTTCTGTGAGGCATGATTACGCTAAGGTCACTAGGTATTATTTGGAGTCAGTTTAGTTTATCACATTACCACATGACAGGACGTGAGGCAAAAATTATAAATTCCTTCCCTAAATCTGTCCTTTTCTGATCTAGATGGATGAAGAATAATTAACTCTTAATTATTCAGATGACTTCAAGGCAGTTTTAGGATTCAGTAAAGATTGCAGTCATTTTAAGCAAGAAAAGCAGTCTCCCATCATTTATCAAACCTTGCAACTTGACCAATGATGAATAAAAAAATCTATGTTTACCCACAGCCCTAACTGCTACCTTAGAGGTTGTTAAGCAACAAATTTCTTTAAACTCTACCATATGCAAATCATCAGATGCAATTTGCATTTTAAAGTATTTAACTCTACATATTTATTGGATTTTGAGGCCATGCTGATCATTGATTTATGTGCTTCTGGCAATCATATTTCCATATTTGTATGATTTTGATGACAGTAATAATTCAAATATGCAGAAAGTTGTTCTTTGAACAATATCTTTAATTACCTCCTCAAAGCATCATTGTTTTGCCTGCTGTACTGACAAAAGGGGTCTGAAATAAGAAATGGCATAATAATCCAAAACACGAAGAAAAGTATTTGTCATGTTCTGTACACCAGCAATGCACAAGATTGACTGCTCACATTAGCCAACCCTTAACCTTAAAAAGGCTGCAAAGCTCAGTAAACTTGTACCAAAACACTTTTATTAATAGTGACATACTTTCACGATAAATTCAATCACAGTTCATAACATTTCTGTTCAAAATGCAAACCCTGCCTCATTTACTTTGCCGCTAACCCAAAAGTTTTTGCACTGTCTTCTCATTGAAATCAGCACAAATCACGTACTTGCTTTGAAAGCCACCAAGGGCCATCACCATGAGAGTGTGACGAAGGCTCAGCCGCTTGTTGCTCAAACAGATGAAACAATCATTAGGGTGATATGAAGAGGATTCAACCATTCAATAATTTTTTTACAATAAATATTTAGACATTCACAATTATAGTTACGAACTTAAAGTAAAACATGAACAATTACATAATTACATACAAACATAAGTTTTACCCCTCAACTTTTATTAATTTAAGAAATTCGTATTCTGTAAGATTTGTGATCGTTTTCAAATATCAAAATGAGGTTATCTTATCAAAAAAGAATTTTTAAGGATAAAACAAAAAGCATCAAAATAAAATCTTTAAAAAATAAGAATGCAAGCACAATGCTACAGTAACATATTCAGAAATCAGAAATCAGGGCCAAAGTAAACCAACAGGAAACTGCTGCAGCCAGCCGTAGTGACATCACAGAAGAATAAACACCTGCCTGCTATTGACGGCACTCTAGCACACAGCCATGGAACACAGACGTAAGCCAGCTTTTAACAGGGAAGATGCATGTCAGAGACATTCATAACCTTGGAGTTGCTCTAATTGAAACACAAGTAGGTGGAAATACACTTCATGGTTATTTTTACACAAAACAATTTGAAAATCATACATGGGTATTTCCTTTACAGTATTTTAAATTCACTTCAATATCCATCTAGACAGTAACACTGTACCAAAGAGTCCATTATTCATCAAAACTGTAAAATATTGGCATCACCTAAGTTAGGAAAATATTACACATCTTCTAGGCTTAGAAGACCTTAAAGACTGAAGACAAAGTGCTGCTCATATCGCAGGGATGTGTAACCATAGTGAGAGGTATGGCTTAACAGTTTCAGGTTTCACACAAAAATCAGTAAGAAAGGAAAAGAAAGGATGAAAGGGAAAGAAAGAGAAAGCAGGAAAAGAAAGGAAGGAAGGTGGAATACAACAGAGGAAGGGAGAGAGATCCAAAAGGAAAGGGAAGGAGGAAGAACTGGAGAGGAATTCTAGGGACACTCCTTGACTCCCCCTAGTGGTCAACAAGAGACAGTGCAGAAAGTTCCCCGGAGTGGCTGGATAGCATTTTTTTGGAAGGCTGCCACAGGGCTTTGAGAAGTGATTCAAGACAAAGCCCAGGAAGGGAAGCCCTTAACCAGCAAAGGTGCAAGAGGCTGGTGCAAAGCCAGTTAGTGGTCTCTCAGCTCTTGCATGTACAGCTGAGCAAGCACCACAAGCAAAGATCAATGAAGCAGGAAAGCGCATACAGAACACCTGTGCAAGACACCACATCTAAGGGAGACTGATGGTTAAGTAACAAAGTTATCAGACCAGATCCTGCTCAGGCACTTCCCCCTTTCCCTCCACAATAATGTGAGTGAACAGATAGCAAATCACATGGAAATAAATGTGTGCCAGACTACTAACAAAAAACATAACAAGCAAACAAAAAAAAAAACAAAACAGTAAAACAAACCTGATTCCAAAGAGAGGAAGGCTACATATGCACTACAAAATTTCTCCTGCTAAAATATTTTTCATATAACCATACACACACACACACACACACACACAAAGTTTACCTTCAATTCACAGCTCTCACCAGCCTGACTAGATGAAGAAAAGTCTACTTTCATTTGCAATTATCAACAATTCAGGCACCAGACGAGCAAACAGAAAGTCTACACAGTTTCAAAAGTCTGGCTCAACACTAGGCTGAAGTTACTGTACAGTCCACAAGAAAAGCACACCCACAAACATAGGAGCCACACAAACCACATTTGAAGGAAGACTATCATCCATCAAGCTTCAAAATAATAAAAAAAGGACGATACAAAATAGTAACAGCTTTGATGAATAAAATTTAAATTATTAAATTAAATGTTTAATATTCTAAATGATAAGATATAACTATCAAAGTATTGAGATTATATTCCTGTTATCTAGTTATCTAAATATCTAAGTACAAAAATCACACTGCTGTTAATAACCTCAACATTACTCAAGCACCTTCCTCACTTGCCCACCTTTGTCACCCAACCCTCTACTTCCCGTTCTTGGGTCATTAGGGTGCTAAGGGGACTCATTACTGCCTATCTCCACCCTCTCCCTTAATTGCCCTCCAGGCACCATCCTTGTAATCACTGAAATGTTCTCGGCTCAGCCAGGTGCTCCCTAGGGCATCTCATATATCTCCACGTTTGGAATCAAAGTATACAATCAGGATAGGATGTCCAAGTTCATGATGCCAGAGGGGACAGAACTAATATTGTTTGCATTATTAAAATCTGTGTCCTTGATCCTTTTGTAAACTTAAATTGCATGGTCTCAGGGTAAGGTCAAACATCCTTTGTCTTTAAGGGTGTTCACTAATGAGAATTATCATTGTATGTGTACAGACGTAAACACACCTATGAGCAGTCACAGACCCTAAATTAACTATATGCTAAAAATTTGCATTACCATTCAATTTGAATGTTTCTCAGAAAAATTAATTAGCTATTTTTATGAGACATAACATAACTGAAGAAGTGGCCTTTAACTATTTGATTCAAAAGAACCATCTGGATATTCTAACTATCCCTTCACAGACGTTGAGAATGAAATTGCCAGCACTTAGCTACAATTATGATCCATTTCGAAATCTCCTTCGATTACATGATAAATATATACACCATCAAGAAAATATAAATTCATTTGTTTTCTAGAATAATGCAAAATGTATATAGAAACTCTAGATGTTAACAAATTCTAAAGCCTCACAATTGTTTCCTAGTTTGTAAGACAGAAAAGTACTATTAATAACAATATAAACAACTGCTGCCAGCCACAGAAGCTGGCAACTGATCGAAAGGGACCTAAAATTATGGTCTGGCAGCACTATGCAAGGTTGGCATTTCCATTCGTAAAATAAAACCAATGCTAAATCTTGAAGTACTTGATTAAACCAATACCTGCAAGACATAAAAATATCAGATTTATTTTTACTAGTATGAATGCATACATGCAGGAAGACACACAAGCACACACACCCTTACAGAAAGAAAAATGGATGTCTAGTAAAAGAAACATTCTATAGAAGCAGAGATATGTAACCATTCGCTGACAAAATGTTCTTATAGCTAAAACACACAGATACAATACATTCAAGATCATTTGCTCAGGTATCTACAGTGCTATTTATGGACGAAGAAAAGCCAATGTAACACTATCGCCCTGACGTTCTACGTATACGCTAGTTACAGTCTAGTAGCCAGGGAAGCGGCTGACTACAAAGCAGATATTAAATAATTCAGAACCTAATAGTTTTTTTAATAGTAAGTTTGTACTTCTATTATTTTAACTCCAAATATCTGCAGGTACAAATCCAGATTAGTATTGATAATATAAATATATAAAAACAAAAGATACATATAAACATGCTTTTCTTTGCATATATGTATGTTTATGGAGCACATGAAATATTCTTAGTAAATGCCAGAAAGCTTAACCAAGAAGTGAAAAAAGATTCACAGTGCTTCAACTTAAAAACAAAACAAAGACAACTGAATTTTAAAAAATATTGCATGAAATTTTAAGAAATCAAACATTTTTCACGTAATTCAATGAACATTCATTACAAAACCTAAACGTCTGAGAAGTAATTGAGCATGTGACAAAATGAGCAATGTCATTACTAAACACAAATCAAAAAGGGGAAAGTCAAAGTTCCACTTTGCAGTCACTTTGAGAAGATGTTTATTAAAAAACAGCAATGCAGGATGGGACAGAAAAACCAGCAAAGCTAGATGACAGAGCAAATGAAGTAAGAAAAATGCACAAGGCGCTAATTTTCAATAATTCAACCTTAATGTAAAAAAATCGATTATAAGTTCAATTTGGTAGTGAACTGTAGCCATCTACTGGAAATGAACAGTTAAAGCAAATGGTAGCATCCCTCTGACTAAGGAACCAGAATTCTTTGTGCTCAATAAAGTGGACCAGGAAAATGAGCAATCCCTAGGTAACATACAAGGTATTACATCCGCCTTACAGTGGCAAACAGAAAGGTACACCACTTAGCTGTCTGTACTGTATTTCCTTTAAGAAAAGAGCCTCACTATGCACCCAAGCTGCCTGTGGACTTGCCAGGCTGCCCATCTCCAGCGCGGGGAGCGCTCTCTGCACTGCTGGCGTTTCAGCTCAGAGTCACTCGCAATGTCACTGCCGATCCAGAATCTCCATCAGGAAGAGGCTTTCTTAGTCAGTCTATTTTTCTTTGTATTCTTCGTAGGTCAATAAATTCCAAAATGATGATTAAAAGTTCTAAGTCAAATTACCCAACAAGTATTTGTGGTTACCAAATTATAAACCAGATACCATTATAGTTTTGTACTATTTTACTTAGCCTGGCACTCAAAGAATCTTTACAAAAATGAAATCCCAAGTTTTAATTGGAAAAACATCTGGTCAAAACGTTTCCTTTATTTTTCCATTAAGAAGAACATTTAGACCAATGGTGTGGCTGAAATGCCAGAGTGGCTGCTGTGCTAGCGTGG